>NW_024416668.1:8080-20865 GCF_014898765.1 Herpailurus yagouaroundi | reverse complement strand
TCAATGTCTTCACTGGTTATGGGTCTGTTCAAGCTTTCTATTTCCTCCTGATTGAGTTTTGGAAGAGTGTGGGTGTTTAGGAATTTGTCCATTTCTTCCAGGTTGTCCAATTTGTTGGCATATAATTTTTCATAGTATTCCCTGATAATTGTTTGTATCTCTGAGGGATTGGTGATAATAATTCCATTTTCATTCATGATTTTAACTATTTGGGTCATCTCCCTTTCCTTTTTGAGAAGCCTGGCTAAAGGTTTGTCAATTTTGTTTATGTTTTCAAAAAACCAACTCTTGGTTTCGTTGATCTGCTCTACAGTGTTTTTAGATTCTATATTGTTGATTTCTGCTCTGATCTTTATTATTTCTCTTCTTCTGCTGGGATTAGGCTGCCTTTGCTGTTCTGCTTCTATTTCCTTTAGGTGTGCTGTTAGATTTTGTATTTGGGATTTTTCCTGTTTCTTGAGATAGGCCTGGATTGCAATGTATTTTCCTCTCAGGACTGCCTTCGCTGCATCCCAAAGCATTTGGATGGTTGTATTTTCATTTTCGTTTTTTTCCATATGTTTTTTAATTTCTTCTCTAATTGCCTGGTTGACCCACTCATTCGTTAGTAGGGTGTTCTTTAACCTCCATGCTTTTGGAGGTTTTCCAGACTTTTTCCTATGGTTGATTTCAAGCTTCATAGCATTGTGATCTGAAAGTATGCATGGTATGATTTCAATTCTTGTAAACTTATGAAGGGCTGTTTTGTGACCCAGTATATGATCTATCTTGGAGAATGTTCCATGTGCACTCGAGAAGAAAATATATTCTGTTGCTTTGGGATGCAGAGTTCTAAATATATCTGTCAAGTCCATCTGATCCATTGTCTCATTCAGGGCCCTTGTTTCTTTATTGACCGTGTGTCTAGATGATCTATCCATTTCTGTTAGTGGAGTGTTAAAGTCCCCTGCAATTACCACCGTCTTATCAATAAGGTTGCTTATGTTTATGAGTTATTGTGTTATATATTTGTTGGCTCCGGTAGTCAGTGCATAGACATTTATAATTGTTAGCTCTTCCTGATGGATAGACCCTGTGATTAATATATAATGCCCTTCTTCATCTCTTGTTACAGCCCTTAATTTAAAGTCTAGTTTCTCTGATATAAGTATGGCTACTGCAGCTTTCTTTTGGCTTCCAGTAGCATGATAAATAGTTCTCCATCCCCTCACTCTCAATCTAAAGGTGTCCTCAGGTCTAAAAAGAGTCTCTTGTAGACAGCAAATAGATGGGTCTTGTTTTTTTTTATCCATTCTGATACCCTATGTCTTTTGGTTGGTGCATTTAATCCATTTACATTCAGTGTTATTATAGAAAGATATGGGTTTAGAGTCATTGTGATGTCTGTATGATTTATACTTGTAGCGATGTCTCTGGTACTTTGTCTCACAGGATCCCCCTTAGGATCTCTTGTAGGGCTGGTTTAGTGGTGACAAATTCCGTCAGTTTTTGTTTATTTGGGAAGACCTTTATCTCTCCTTCTATTCTAAATGACAGGCTTGCTGGATAAAGGATTCTTGGCTGCATATTTTTTCTGTTCATCACATTGTAGATCTCGTGCCAATCCATTCTGGCCTGCCAAGTTTCAAAAGAGAGATCAGTCACGAGTCTTATAGGTCTCCCTTTATATGTGAGGGCACGTTTACCCCTTGCTGCTTTCAGAATTTTCTCTTTATCCTTGTATTTTGCCAGTTTCACTATGATATGTCGTGCAGAAGATCGATTCAAGTTACGTCTGAAGGGAGTTCTCTGTGCCTCTTGGATTTCAATGCCTCTTTCCTTCCCCAGTTCAGGGAAGTTCTCAGCTATTATTTCTTCAAGTACACCTTCAGCACCTTTCCCTCTCTCTTCCTCCTCTGGGATACCAATTATGTGTATATTATTTCTTTTTAGTGTATCACTTAGTTCTCTAATTTTCCCCTCATACTCCTGGATTTTTTTATCTCTCTTTTTCTCAGCTTCCTCTTTTTCCATAATTTTATCTTCTAGTTCACCTATTCTCTCCTCTGCCTCTTCAATCCAAGCCGTGGACGTTTCCATTTTATTTTGCATCTCGTTTAAAGCGTTTTTCAGCTCCTCCTGACTGTTCCTTAGTTCCTTGATCTCTGTAGGAAGAGATTCTCTGCTGTCTTCTATACTGTTTTCAAGCCCAGCGATTAATTTTATGACCATTATTCTAAATTCACTTTCTGTTATATCATTTAAACCCTTTTTGATCAGTTCATTAGCTGTTGTTATTTCCTGGAGATGCTTCTGAGGGGAATTCTTCCGTTTGGTCATTTTGGATAGTCCCTGGAGTGGTGCGGACATGCAGGGCACTTCCCCAGTGCTGTATAACTGGAGTTGGTGGGCGGGGCCACAGTCAGCCCTGATATCTGCCCCCAGCCCACTGCTGGGGCCATGGTCAGACTGGTTTGTGCCTTCTCTTCCCCTCTTCTAGGGGCGGGATTCACTGTGGGGTGGCATGGCTGTGTGGGCTACTTGCACACTGCCAGGCTTGTGGTGCTGGGGATCTGGCGTATTAGCTGGGGTGGGTAGGCAAGATGCATGGGGGCAGGAGCGGCAGGTATAGCTCGCTGCTCCTTAGGTGATCCAGTTCAGGAGGGGCCCTGTAGCAGCCGGAGGGAGTCAGATCCGCTGCCGGAGGTTTGGCTCCGCAGAAGCAGAGTTGGGTGTTTGAGCGGAGTGAGCAAGTTCTCTGGCAGGAACTGGTTCCCTTTGGGATTTTGGCTGGGGGATGGGCGAGGGAGATGGCACTGGCGAGCGCCTTTGTTCCCTGCCAAGCTGAGCTCTGTCGTCCAGGGGCTCAGCAACTCTCCCTCCCTTTGTCCTCCAGTCTTCCCTCTTTCCAAGCAGAGCTATTAACTTATGACCTCCCAGATGCTAAGTTCCTAAGAGAAAATTTGGGCACACAAAGAGACACCAGGGATGGGTGCACACAGAGGAAAGACCATGTAAGGACACAGAGAGAAGACAGTCATTTGTAAGCTAGGAGAGAGATATCAGAAGAAATCAAACCTGCCAACATCTTGATCATGGATATCTAGCCTCCAGAACTTCTAGCCTCCAAAACTAGCCCCCAAAATAAATTTCTGTTGCTTAAGCCACCCAAACTGTGGTATTTTGTTATAGTAGACCTAACAAACTAATACAATTACATTTTAGAAAATGTCCCTCATCCTTGTTGATTTTTTTTGTTTATAATATTAACATGGTTCTACAATTTAGAAATGTACTAAAAGGAAGAGTTATTATTCATTATTTACTTTGTCTTCCTCATCTGAACTACCCTATAGGTCATTAGTCTCATTAGATTAAGCTTTATCCTTCTTGCGTTTTACATTTTATATTCGTCCCATTTTATCGATGTTTTTCTTGTAGTTTGCTCTTTTTATCTGAGTAACCAAGTTTCTTTAAAAATCTGTCCTTTTTAATAGGTTTTTAGTTTATATTACTAATATATGTAATAAGTAAGTATATATGTAATAATGTGTATGTGTGTGAGATCAAGAGAGAGAGAGAGAGAGAGAGAGAGAGAGAGAGAGAGAGTAAAGCCTGCATCCTAGATATCATGAGTCAAATAAAAATTGATACTCTAAGCAGTTTCTGGAAACTACAAAGATCTCAGAACAATATAAGGTCATTAACCACCACCTTCTCCTTAACATCAGCTATTAGACTGTTTTTGTTGTGTATCTTATTTCTATATACATTTTAACCCGAGATACCATTATAGAGTGCATAGTTATTTAAACTTAGCTAAATATTTAACAATTTGTTGATATTCATTCCTTTATTCATTTTTATGCTTTCAGCTGTGATCATTTTACTTTGGTGTAAGTTAACTCGAGTTAATATCTCCATTTGGATGTGCTGATAATTAATATTCATTTTTTGTTGTTTCAAAATGATATTTATTGTATCTTAATTTTTAAGGGATATGATTAGTTTAAAAAATGCCCATGAATTCATTGAAATTTCTCACATTGAAAGATTGATTCTAATACCCTCTCTTGGGACTTGGCATGTTGGCTCACTTCTGATGAATAGGATGTGGTGGGAGTGATGCTGTGTTACTTCTGAGGCTAGGCCATAAAAAGGTGATACAGCTTCCACTGGGCTTTCTTCATTTTAGGACATGTGCCTTTAAATCCCTGACCATTATGTAAGAAGTATAGCTACCACAAGCCACACTGCAGAGAGATCACATAGAAAGTGATATTGGAAAAGTCCCAACTTTTGAGTCTTCTCAGCACCAGACATGGTGAAGTGAAGAAGCTCTTGAGATGATTCCTGCCTATAGCAGAAACTCCTGAGTGAGAACTACCTAGCTGAACTTCATCAACCCCGAGGACCATGAGAAATTATAAATATAAATTATCATTATTGTTTTATACCACTAAGCTTTGGTTGCTTTGTACTGAAAGGTATCTGGTACAGGTTATTTTTACTGGGTATCAATTTCTAGGTAGGCAATTACTCCTTTTCAGTATTTAAAAGAATATTATCTAAAAAAGTATATTCTGGATTGTATAATTTCCGTGGCACTGAGTTTTTCAATATTCTTGTTGCTGTATTTGAAGGTAATATATTAAGATTCTCCTTCCTTCATCTCTTGGACTGCCCTTTAAGATTTTCCCTCTTTTGGCTTACAGCTATTTTGCTAGGATGTACTTTGATGTGATATATATTTCATTTTTGTTGTTGTTGTTGTTGTTGTTCTATATTGCTTATATTTCATTACACTTGAATATGTTTCTTGATGTTTATTGCCAGTTTTGGAAATTATCACTCTGGAAAATTCTTATTGTCTTTTTAAGTGTTACTTTGGCTGCATTCATCTCTCATTTTATAATACTCAAATTACACAGTAGACTTTCAATCATTTTTATATGTTTCCTTTGTTTATTATTGTATTTTTCATACTCTTTGTCTTTTGGAGCTTATTGGAATATTTTCTATTGAACTGTGTTTAATCAAATGCTTTACCTGTATGTTCTTAATTACAGTTATTCTATTTTGTCACTTCAGAATTTCTATTTGATCCTTTTTTGTTTTTATTCTATGCCAAGAATTTTAACCTTATAATCTTTCCTTGGTTATATTTATTAGTATTTTAAAAGCTATTTTGACTGTTCTCTTATCTAGAGTTCCTATGGTACTCCTTTTGACTTTTCTTCCAGTCTCTTGTTTTTTTTGGTATGCATGCAGATTTTTAGTTGAATTCTGATTACTTTGTATAAAAATATGGAAAAATTTATTCTGTACAACATTATCTCCTTCATCTTTTGCTTTTTTAATTTTTTTTAACGTTTATTTATTTTTGAGACAGAGAGAGACAGAGCGTGAACTGGGGAGGGTCAGAGAAAGAGGGAGACACAGAATCAGAAACAAGCTCCAGGCTCTGAGCTGTCAGCACAGAGCCTGACGCAGGGCTCGAACTCACGGACTGCAAGATCATGACCTGAGCTGATTCGGAACCTTAACTGACTGAGCCACCCAGGCACCCCATATCTTTTGCTTTTTTGAGCCAGTTATGTTTGGTGGCAGATAATTTTAATCTATTTAAAGTGTTTCAAATATAAGTCTTTAGGCAGAATAATATGCACAAAAAAGAAATAAAAGAAATCCAGATTAGCAAAGAAGAGGCAAAATTGCACATTTTTCACTTAGCATAATTTTTCAAGGTTCATCCATGTTGTAGCATGTGTATGTACTTATTTTTTTTAATTTTTTGATGACATTATTTATTTTTTTAATTTAAATTCAAGTTAGATAACATACAGTGTACCCTTGGCTTCAGGAATAGAACCTAGTGATTCATTACTTTCATATAACACCCAGTGCTCATCCCAACAATGCCCTCCTTAATGCCCATCACCCATTTAATTTATCCCCCCAGCCACCTCACCTCCAGAAACCCTCAGTTTGTTCTGTGTATTTAAGAGTCTCTTATGGTTTGCCTCCCTCTCAGTTTTTACCTTCTTTTTACTTCCCTTCTCCTATCTTCATTTGTTGTGTTTCTCAAATTCCACATATGAGTGAAATCATATATCTCTCTCTGACTACTTTTGCTTAACATAATATGCTCTAGTTGTATACAGGTTGTTGCAAATGACAAGATTTCATTCTTTTTCATCACTAAGTAGTATTAGTATATATATATATATATATACCACATCTTCTTTATACAGTCATCAGTTGATGGATATTTAGGCTCTTTCCATAATTTGGCTATTGTTGATAGTGCTGCTACAAATATTGGGGTGCCTGTGCTTCCTTGAATCAGCATTTTTGTATCCTTTGGATAAATACCTAGTAGTGCAATTGCTGGGTCATAGGGTAGTTCTATTTTTAATTTTTTAAGAGACCTCCATACTGCTTTCCAAATTGGCTGCCCCAGTTTCCCTTACCACCACAACACAAAGGATTCCCCTTTCTCCATGTCCTCACCAACATCTGTTGTTTCGTGAGCTGTTCATTTTAGCCATTCTGACAGGTGTAAGGTGGTATCTCATTGTTTTGATTTATATTTCCCTGAAGATGAGTGATGTTGAGCATCTTTTCATGTCTGTTAGCCATCTGGATGTCTAATTTGGGAAAATGTTTATTCATGTCTTCTTCCTATTTCCTCACTAGATTATTTATTTGTTTTTTTAGGGGGCGGGGTGTTGAGTTTGATAGATTCTTTATAGATTCTGGTTAATAACCACTTATATAATATATCATTTTCAAATATATTCTCCATTCCATCTGTTGCTCTTTAGTTTTGTTGATTGTTTCCTTTATCTCGATGAGGTCCCAATAGTTCATTTTTGCTTTTGTGTCCCATGCCTCCAGAGACATGTCAAATAAGGAGTTGCCACAGCCGAGGTCAAAGAGGTTGCTACATGTTTTCTCCTGTAGCATTTTGATGGTTTCCTGTCTCACTCTTAGCTCTTTCATTAATTTTGGATTTACTTTTGTGTATGCTGTAAGAAAGTGGTCCACTGTCTTTCTTCTGCATGTCGATGTCCAGTCCTCCCAGCATCATTTACTGAAGAGACTGTCTTTTTTTCCGTTAGATACTCTTTCCTGCTTTGTTAAAAATTAGTTGGCCATATATTTGTAGGCCCATTTCTGGGTTCTCTATTCTATTCCATTGATCTATGTGTCTGTTTTTGTGCTAATACCATACTGTCTTGATGATTATAGCTTTGTAATACAGCTTAAACTCCAGAGGAGAAGTAGGGAAGCAGGGATTTTCCTTGTCTCTCAAACACAGCTATATTGGGATCAGATCACTTGGAACACCCAAGAAGTTGATCTGTGGAGGGGTAGAAGGACCTCCACAGTTGGAGCAAGACAGCTTGACAGGAGTGAGGTGTTAGGAAGTGAAGAGAGGAGATAAAATGGCATAACCATGGAGGAGAGGGAACCCTTTCTGTGGAGAGACAAAAGGGAGAGAAAGGGAGAGGGGTTGTGAGAGTGTGGCTTTGAGTTAGCACAATCGGAAAACCTGGGAAACAAGGTTTTGGACTGGGGAACAAGAAGTATGGAATGTGCTAGTTCTTTTTGAAAACAGCCTTTGGGGCTGAAACTCAGAGGTTTTGGAGGTGCACGACATTCCCCTGAGTGGAGATGTGGCGTGCACTCCTGGGGAGGAAGGAGCTGGCCCTGGAGTGCATAGTGTGGTGTAGCAATCTCCAGGGCACACTGGGAGAACAATCGTTCACAAAGTACTTTGGAAAGATGGTTTATTCTCTGCAAGGACAAAAAGACCATGCAGGTGCAAGCCAAAAGCTTTTCATCAGCAGGTGGTGGGGCTCTACGGAGGAGGAGGGGAGCATATCTGGATCTGCACTGTGTTGGGTCTTTTAAGATTTTGGGTTTTGAACCCCAGTTGAATGCCAAGAAGCCACAGAATTGTGGTCCAGGACAAGCTGACTGCCCTTGCTATTCTGTTAGGGCTGAAATTGAGAATTTAAAGTAATGATCATAAAGATACTCACTGGGCTTGGGAAAAGAGAGGAAGGCATCAGTGAAACCCTAAATGAAGAGATTTTTAAAAATCAGAGATGAATAACACAATAAATAAAATGCAAAACTACACTAGATAGAATAAATAGCAGGATAGAGGGAGCAGAGGGACAAGTTAACAAACAGGAAGACAGAGTAATGGAAAGTAATCAATATGAGAAAGTGAGAGAAAAAAATAGGCAAAATGAGAATAGCCTTGGGGAAATCAGTGACTCCATCAAGCATAATAACATGTGCATTATAGGGATCCCAAAAGATGGAAAAAAATGGGACAGAAAATTTTTAAAGAAAAAAATAGCTGGCAATGTCCTAACCTGGGGAAGGAAACAAATGTCCAGATCCAGAGACATACAGATACCCCAACAAAATAAAACCAAGGAGGTCCACTACAAGACACATAGTAATTAAATGGCAAAAAGTAATGTTAAAAAATTTAAAAGCACCAAGAGAAAGCAAGACAATTAAACACAAGGGAAATCCCATAAGGCTCTCATATTTTTCATCAGAAACTGCAGGCCAGAAGGGAGTGACATGATATATTCAAAGTGATGGAAGAGAAAAGTATGCAGCCAAGAATAACCTATCTAGCAAGGTTGTCATTAATAATAGAAAGAGAAAGAGTTTCTCAGACAAATAAAAACTAAAAGAGTTTTTGATAACTAAATGAGCCCTACAGGAAATATTAAAGGCTACTCTGGTGAGTGGAAAAGAAAGATCATGAATAAGACTATGAAAAGTAGGAAACACAAAAGCAGTAAAAATAAGTATATCTGCAAAAAGTCAGTCAATGGATACACAAAATAAAAGGATGCAAATTATGACACAATATACCCGAAGTGTGGAGGGATAGGAATAAAGAATGAGTTCAAATTCAATTGACCATCAACTTAATATACATTATTATATACAGAAGATGTTATATACAAACCTAATGGTTACCACAAATCAAAATACAATAACAGATATACAAGTAATAAAGAGAAATTAATCCAAGTATATCACTAAACAAAGCCAGAAAACCATAAAAGAGAGCAAGAGAAGTAAAGATAAAAAAAAAAGTACAAAACAACCCCCAATAAAACAAGTAATAAAATGACAATAAATAAATATCTATCAATAGTTACTTTGAATGAGGCAACAAGAAGATGGCAGCAGAATGAAAGGACCCAAGACTCATCTCATCCCATGTACACAACTAGATAGCTATCAAATCATCCTAAATATCCCACAAATCAACCGAAGACTGACAGAACAAACTTCACAACTAAAGGAGAGAAGAGGCCACATTGAAGATGGTAGGAAGTGTGGATATGTGGTTTAGGGGAGAAATGAATCCCAGTACTGCATAGGGGAAGGAGCCATGGTCACAGAGAAAGGCAAGAGAGAGAGGTGCACTCAGGGGAGTGCACAAGAAGAATGCTTCCCCAAAGCCATTGGCTTGGAAAATGAGGGGGGCTAAATTTTGTGAGTTCTTGAAACTAGTGGGGTTTAAAGTCTGGAGTTTTAAAGGGCAGCAGGATTGACTGGGATAGAACCAAAAGGGCACTGTCCTATGGAGAGAAGGCAGGCAAAAACACACAGTGGCAGACAGTGTTGAAACAGCAATCTAAAGAATGCTGGGGCGCATGGTAGGGATGTTATTTGCTCTTCTGGGAGCATGCCACTGAGAAGCAGTGATCACAGAGATGCCTCTCTGTGAATAAATGAGCTGGCTGGCACCAATGCCCTCCCCTACTCCTTAGCATAAAAACAGAGCAACCCTTAGGAAGTAGCCCAGCACTGACAGTGTCTGCCTCACTTGCTTATACCAAGACCCACTGCCCTGCACTCTGCAGTAGTAACCTTCTCAGTCAAGCTTATCTCTTTCCTAGGGCAGCAGGTCTCTCCCCCAGAAGACCAGCAAAAACCCCTGCCTACAACAGGTCTCTTAACCAGACAGTTCTGCAGGGGCCTCAGTTCTGGTGGAAGTGGTGTCAGGTATTGTTGCACAGACAAGAGAATACCTAGTTAAACTTCACCACATTCAGGCTACGGACCAAACATTGTCCACTCCAGGCAAGGAAAGCCTCTGCAGATGACTAACCTGAAGGCTAGATCAACCAAAACACAACAGCAGAGAGCATGAAGTACATACCAGAGACACTTAGTGAGGTACAAGACCCTGGACACTGCATGACCTCTTCTTCATAAGGCCATTACTTTCAGGAACAGGAGATATAACTGGATTTTCAAACACAAACAACAAGGTAGAGGCTTAGATAAAATGTGAAGATGGAGGAGTTTATCCCAAATGAAAGAACAAGACTGGGCCATGGGCCCAGAGATGTAAGTGAAACAGATATAAGTAACATGTCTAATGGAGAATTTAAAGCAATAATTATAAGGATACTCACTGGGCTTGAGAAATAATAGAAGACATCAGTGAGACCCTTTAACAATAGTATCAAAAAGAATAAAATAAGAATAAACTTTAGATAAATTTTGGTTTTCAATTGGGTTAAATTATAGAATTTTATCATTAAATTTGCTCTTTAATTTTATTTATTTTTCTGCTTTTGGCTTCTATTCACTTAAAACCATGTGTTTTTTGTGTAAGTTTTTCTTTAAATTCAAGCTAGTTAAGGGGTACCTGGGTGGCTCAGGCAGTTAAGCATCTGACTCTTGATCTGAGCTCAGGTCATGATCCCAGGGTCGTGGGATTAAGCCTCAAATTGGACTCTCCACTGAGCTTGAAACTTACTTAGGATTCTCTTCCCCTCTCCCCCTCTTGTGTGCTCACTTTGTCTCTCTCTAAAATAAAAATTAAAAAAAAAATAAACTCCAGTTAGTTAACATACAGTGTAATATTAGCTTTGTGTATACACAGTATAGTGATTTAACAATTCCATACAACACCTGGTGCTGACCATGACAAGTGAACTCCTTAATCCCCACCACCTATTTAACCCATTCCCCACCCCCTTACGCTCTGGTAACCATCAGTTTGTCTCTGATAAATCACTAGAACTGACTTTCTTGGTTAGGGAAAGGGAGGAGGATAGGCCAGTGGCAATTGCCTCTTGTTCCAAGCCTCCAAATATACCTCCCAGGATTGTGGTTTGCGCTTAGAGAACTAAAGAAACCTCTCCTTGGGACAGCACATTTAGCCCTTTAGTACAAACCATCAGTCCCTTCTTATGTTGATATTCAACTGCATTTATTAAGTTCAGAGAACATGGGAAGAGGTCTTGCAATATTCAAGTGATAGAATTACTTTGACAACTGTTCTGATAGAAGTGTTCAGGGGTTTAATATTTCTTTCCTTCTCCCCTTTGGATTAAACATTGGGCTACTGGCCCCAAAGTGTGTGACATAGCACCTTATTCAGGTAGCACCTGAAGGTTAGCAAGACAGCTGGTGACAGCTGCAGAGTACACAGTAGGAAAGAAGACAGGTAGTTTGCTATCCCTGCCTGAACAACATTGACAATGTGATTTGGGTGCCACTTTTACATCATGAGCACGTTCTACTAACACCTTCTACCACAGGGATTTCTCTAGAACACAAGGATAAACTAGAGTTCTTCCCCAAATAATAAGTACTGACACCCCAAAAATAGCAGACACCTAGAACAGGCCTCTGCCAAACACAGGGTGTGACTGGAAACACAGCTGAATGCTCACCCCTGGAAAATATGACTCAAGTGGATTATCATTCTGATTGCCCTAAATTGGCCCCCCACCTGGGCCATATACAGTCCCTTGGGTTTAACCAATTAGCAGTAATCATCTTGAATATTTGGACACCCAGGAAATTTGGGAAAGGAGAGGTATGTATGGCAACCACCAGCAGACATAGCAGCAAGGCTAAACTGTAGTTACATCACCAGGTGGAAATTCTGTCCCAAGCCACTTCTGCAGTGGTCTGGAACCAATAGTAATCCTAGAGCAGTCCTCTTACAAAGCTACCCAAAAGTCAGTGTGAATGGCCTAGTGGTCCTGTTTGTAAAGCCACTTGGGGTGTGGACCTAATCAACTATTCAAAAAAGGGGAACTGACCGGCCTCCGTGCAGGACCTCAAAATTGAGTCAGAGGAACTTTAAGGACACTATATGACAGAGATATCATGTTATAGCCAACTTGAAGACATAAGATAAACCTTCCCTCTGAATTTTGTTTGGATATCCAGATTGATAATGACACACACAGGCCAAAAACATATGGAAACGTTTATTACTCACAAAATGAAGGCTTTCTAAGAGAGTAGCACAGCTCCCATGCAGGTCCAAAAATGCCTTGAGATAATAGGGGAAAGAGACTGGCTTGAAGTTTGTACAGTGGTTGGACATGCATGGATTGAATTTATCACATGTTCCAAAGGGAGGAGGATGCAGGCTTTCTTATCATCTCACCCAGTTGTGAGGCAGAAGTGGAAGAGGATGGGGTGGGGCTGAAAAGCTTAAAAGTTAAAAGTTAAATGTCAAATATAAATGGTGTTTTATAAACACATAGCTTAAACCCCTCAATATGGTCGGGATATGATAGAAGATAAACATCTACCTTGAGTCCGAGATAAGCAACTTGTCTCCATTAAGGTATTTCAAACCTGCAACCACAGATGCTAAATATATGTGCACATGTGCATATATACATGGAAATGTATATCCATGAACAAAATATGTTTATATCATATATATGTATATATATATATATACATATATATGTATTTCAGATTTTCTAAATGAAAAT
>NW_024416668.1:0-8070 GCF_014898765.1 Herpailurus yagouaroundi | reverse complement strand
TATATATATATACATATATATGTATTTCAGATTTTCTAAATGAAAATATGCCATAGGTAATAATCCATTTTTTCTTTTTCTGGGAATGATTTTAATTCAAAACATCAAATATATTCAGATGGAAGTTTAACTGATCTAAGTGTTGTGGAGTTAGAAGCAAATTCACCTGTACTCTGAAAACTATAAAATATTGATGAAAGAAATTGAAGATGACACAAACTAATGGAAAGATACTTCATGTGTATGGATTGGAAGAAAATAATATTGTTAAAATGTCTATGATACTCAAATCAATCTACAGATGTAATACAATACCTATCAAAATATTTATCACAGCATTTAATCACAGATGTAGAGCAACCCTAAAATTTGTATGTAACAACAAAAGACTGTATAGCCAAAGCAATCTTGAAAAAGAAGAACAAACTGGAGGTGCCCCAATCCCAGACTTTAAGTTATATTAGAAAGCTGTAGTGACAAAGACAGTATGGTACTGGCACAAAAAATAGACACACAAATCAATGAAACAGAATAGAAAACCCGGGGGCACCTGAGTGGCTCAATCAGTTAAGCATCTGCCTCTGGCTCAGCTCATGATCTGTTTGTGAGTTCGAGCCCCGTGTCAGGCTCTGTGCTGACAGCTCAGAGCCTGGAGCCTGCTTTGGATTCTGTGTTTCCCTCTGTCTCTCTCTCCTTCAAAAATAAATAAAAATTAAAAAGAAAGAATAGAAAATCCAGAAATAAACCCACAAATGGCCAGTCAGGGAAATACACATTAAAACTACAATAAGATAGCACCTCACATCTGTCGGAATGACTAAAATTAAAAAAAAAAAAAAAAACATAGGAAATGACAGGTGTTGGTGAGGAATGTGGAAGAAAGGGAACATTTGTGTCCTTTTGGTAGGAATGCAAAGTATTGCAGCCACTCTGGAAAATAGTGTGGAGGTTCCTCATAAAGTTAATAATAGAACTACCCTATGATTTACTAATAACACTGCTGGGTATTTACACAAAGAAAACAAAAACATGAATTCAAAGGGATGCATTCACTCCCATGTTTATTGAAGCATTATGTACAATAGCCAAACTATGGAAGCAGCCAAAGTGATGATGTGATACACACACACACACACACACACACAGGGAATATTACTCATGCATAAAAAAGAATGAAATCTTGCCATTTTCAAAGACAGGGGTGGCCTAAGGAGTATAAAGTTAAGTGAAACAAGTCAGAAAAACACAGATGACAATATGATGTCACTCATATATAACATTTAAGAAACAAAACAATGGGGAAAAATAGAAACCAAAAGCAAACTGTTAACTATAGAGAACAAACTGATGGTTTCCAAAGGGGAGGTGGATGGAGGATAGGTTATATAGGTGATGAGGATTAGGAGTACACTTGTGATGTACAATACTGGGTATTGTATAAAGTGTTGAATCACTGAATTGTATACCTGAAACTAATATTAAACTGTATGTTAACTAATTGGAATTTAAATAAAAAGTTTAAAAATTAAATGGTCAATTAATCTTTGGCAAAGGAGGAAAGAACATACAATGGGCAAAAGAGAGTGTTTTCAAAAAATGGTTTTGAGAGAACTGGACAGCAACATGCAGAAAAATGAAACTGGACCACTTACTTACACCATACACAAAAATACATTCAGAATGGATTAAAGATCTAAATGTGAGACTTGAAGCCGTGGAAGTCCTGGAAGAAAGCACAGGCCATTATCTCTCTTATATCAGTTGCAGCAAAATTTTCAAGATGGTCTCCTGAGGGCAGGCAAATAAATGCAAAAATATGGGCATCTTGTTGGCTCAGTTGGATAAGCATCCAACTTTGGCTCAGTCATGATCTCACGGTTCATGGGTTCAAGTCCTTTGTCAGACTGTATGTTAATAGCTCAGAGCCTGGAGTCTGCTTCAGATTCTGTGTCTCCCTCTCTCTCTGCTCCTCTCTGGCTCGCACTCTGTCTCTCTCTCAAAAATAAATAAACATTAAAAAACATTTTTAAAAAGCAAAAATACAATATTAGGAGTACATAAAAGAAAAAAAAAACTTCTGCACAACAAAGGAAACAATCAACAAAACTAAAAGGCAAGCTACAGAGTGGGAGATTTTGCAAATGACACATCTGATAAAGTGTTAGTATCAAAAACATATAAAGAAACTACACAACTCAACATCAAAATATAATCCAATTGTATGTAATTGTTGAATCACTATATTGAACACCTGAAACTAATATAACACTGTATGTTACCTACACTGGAATTAAAATGAAACATTTAAAATTTAAAACAATAATAACAAAAAATAAAATGAGTCCAGAGGAATTAAGATAGTGATGTAGTAAGGGGACGCTGGGCTTGTCTAGTCCCTCTAACATACCTAGATCAACGTCAAATTATTTTGAACACCTAGGAAATCGATCTGAGGATTAAGAGAACAATCTACATAATTTGTGGGAGAAAACATGGGAGGTACATGGTGCAGAGGAGAATTTGGGGAAGAGAAAACCTGCAAAGGGTGCTGCAGAGGGGTGGCCGCCCTTTTTGCAGAGAGGTAAAACAGAGGGGGAGAGAGAACAGTGTGTTGGGTTTGCACAAGGAAAACATTCCCCCCAAACCATTAACAGGGAGTCCTTAGGAACTGAATATTGCAAGTTTTTGCAAACAGTGGACCTGAAGTTCTGAGTTTTTGGAAATCTACACCATTTTCTGGAGTGGGCAAATGGTGCTCCTTGGTAGAAGGAGGGGAAGCCTTGGAGTGGACAGTGGAAAGCGTGGTGTGGGGAATCCTCTGGGTTTCACTTGGCAAGGAAGTTTCCCTTCCCTGAATGCATTTGGAAGAGGGATATTGCCTCTGCAAGGACAGAAGACTCAGCTGCGGCATTTGAGTAGCAGTTCAACTTCAGGGGAAAGAGTGCAGAAGACAGATAAAATGGTCACAGCTTTTCACTGTTCTTCACCATAAACTCTAGACACTTGCTCAGTTGTGAGACTGCTTTTCTGGGACAGAATAGTGCCAGGCGCAACACTATGAGGCTCTTCTCCAGAGTCAGTGTAGTGGGTCTGTGTCCTGACCAGCCTTTTAAGATTTGGAGCATTGAATCCCAGTCATGTGCCAGAGATAAAACACCAGGGAGCTATGGCACCAGGCACGTCTATGACCAAGGCACAGAAGGGTTAAGGTCAGGGATCTAATGGATCCCTGTGGCCTGTGACACAGGAGGGTAGATTGTTCCCTTGTCTTTCAGGGCTATTTGAATAGGGGTGGGAAACAGCTTGCCTACCTGGGGACAAGAGAGTAGGGTGACGCCATCTGTCTTGCCCACCAACATTGTCAGACTTCAGCGAGTAACAGTGTCCCCAGTGGAGGTTGGAACTGTTTACACCAAACCCTACCCACCCATCCTCCCCCGTGCCCACCCTGCACACTACAGGGTCATCTTTATGAGGGCAAGTCTCGCAGTGGACCTCTCCCTAGAGGACCAAAACAGGAACCCTGCATGCACCAAGTCTACTGATTACAGAGTGCTCCAAAGTATCACCTTCAGTAATAAGATCAGTCTTTTGTTTTTTGGTTTTTGGTTTTGTTTTTAAAAAAAAAATTTTTTTAACGTTTATCCATTTTTGAGACAGAGAGAGACAGAGCATGAACGGGGGAGGGGCCGAGAGAGAGGGAGACACAGAATCGGAAGCAGGCTCCAGGCTCTGAGCCATCAGCCCAGAGCCCGATGCGGGCTCGAACTCACGGACCGCGAGATCGTGACCTGAGCTGAAGTCGGACGCTTAACCGACTGAGCCACCCAGGCGCCCCTTGTTTTTGTTTTTAAAATCAGGCTTATAGTTGTTGTTGTAGTTGTTCATTTATTTGTTCTTTTGTTTCTTTTTTTCTTGTTTTTGGGAACAGGATTTTTCTTTCTTTTTCTTCTTTTTGCCTTATTTTTCTTTAAAATCAGGTTTATAATTTTATGTTTGTGTGTTTGTTGTTTTTTTTTTTGTTCCCTAATTTTTATCTTTTTTTTTTTTGGATAAGGCTTAAAAAAAAAAAAAAAAAACCATGCTTGTTTGAACAAATATATCAAAACACACTTAGATAAAAGTCCAAACACTCCCTGCTAAAAACAAAGAGGAGCTCTGCAGGCGACTAACCAGTGGGAAAGAGAATCCAAAATACAACAACAACAGAGTGTACACAGCTTACACCAGAAACACTTCCTGAAGCACTGGACCCTGAACAATGTAAAATCCCTTATTAATATAGCATTACTTTCAGGAGCAGGAAACATAACAAGCTTTCATAACACACAAAATATAGAAACCTAGACAAAATGATGATATGGAGGAATTTTCCCCCAAAGAAAGATCAGGAAGAAACCAAAGCCAGGGATTTGCTCAAAACAGATAGAAATAATATATCTGAACAAGAATTTACCACAGCAGTGATAAGAATAGTAGATGGATTTTTAAAAAGCATAGAAGACTCCAGAGAAACCCTTGCTTCAGAGATAAGAGACCTAAAAACTACTTGGGACAAAATAAAAAATGTTAAAATTGACTGGATGTAATTACAATTGAAGAAGCAGAGGATCAAATAGGTGACATAGAATATAAAATTATGGAAAATTATGAAGCGGTAAAGAAGAAAGAAAGAAAAATATTAGATCAAAAATTTAGAATTAGGGAAATCAGAGATATTTTAAAACACAATAATATCTGTATCATAGAGTCCCCAAAGAATAAGAGTGGGGAAAAATGAAAAGGTTTATACGAACAAATTATAGCTGAGAACTTCCCTAATCTTGGAAAGCAAACAGGCATTCAAGTCCAAGAGGCCCAGAGAACTCCCTTCAAAATCAACAAAACAAGTCAACACCAAGACATATCATAGTGAAACTTGAAAAATACAAAGATATGGGGCGCCTGGGTGGCGCAGTCGGTTAAGCGTCCGACTTCAGCCAGGTCACGATCTTGCGGTCCGTGAGTTCGAGCCCCGCGTCAGGCTCTGGGCTGATGGCTCGGAACCTGGAGCCTGTTTCCGATTCTGTGTCTCCCTCTCTCTCTGCCCCTCCCCCATTCATGCTCTGTCTCTCTCTGTCCCAAAAATAAATAAAAAACATTGAAAAAATTTAAAAAGAAAAAAGAAAAATACAAAGAAAAAGAGAGAATTATGAAAGTAGCTAGGCACAAAATGTTCATAACCTACATGGGTAGATAGATAAAGTTAGCAGCAGACCTGTCCACAGAAACTTGGTAAGCAAGAAGGGAGGGGCATGGTATATTTAATATGCTGAATGGGACACATATGCAGCCAAGAATACTTTGTAAAGCAAGGCAGTCATTCAGAATAGAAGGGAGATAAAGAGTTTCTAAGAGAAGCAAAACCTAGAGTTCATGAAAACTAAGCCAGGTGTGCAAGAATTATAAAATGAGACACTTTGATCAGGGAAGAGAGGCCAAAACCAAAAAAGACTAGAAAGGAACAGAGACAATCTACAGGAAGAGCGACTTTACATGTAACACCATAGATATCTATCAGTAATTACTATGAATGTAAATGGACTAAGTGTTCCAATCAAAAGACACGGGGTGTAAAATGGATGAAAAAAAAAAAAAGCCTCGTCAATATGAAGGTTACAAGAGACTCTTTTTGCCCCAAAGTCACCTTCAATTGAAAGTGATGGAGTAGAGAGACATTTATCATGCTAATGGAGGTCAAAAGAAAGTTTGTGTAGCCATAATTATGTCAGACAAACTAGATTTTAAATCAAAGACGCTAACAAGAGATGAAGAAAGGCACTATATCATAATAAAGAGGTCTACCCAAAAAGAAGTGCTAAGAATTGTAAATATTTATGGACCCAACTTAGAAGAATCCAAATATATAAATCTATTAATAACAGGGGTTCTTGGGTGGCTCAGTTGGCTAAGTGTCTGACTCTTGATTTCAACTAAGGTCATGATCTTGTGACTTGTGAGTCTGAGCCACACATTGGGCCTTGGGTTTTCTCTCGCCCTCTCTCTCTGCCCTTCCACCACTCCCATGCATGCACAAAGCATGCATGCATGGGTGTGTTCTCTCTCTCAAAATAAATAAACATTAAAAAAATAATAAACATAGAGACATTCATTGATAATTATGTGATAATAGTAGAGCACTTTAACACCCCAACTTACAGCAATGGACAGATCATATAAGCAGCAGATCAACTAAGAAACAATGGCTTTGGTGTGTTTTTTTTTTTTTAATATATGAAATTTATTGTCAAATTGGTTTCCATACAACACCCAGTGCTCATCCCAAAAGGTGCCCTCCTCAATACCCATCACCCACCCTCCCCTCCCTCCCACCCCCCATCAACCCTCAGTTTGTTCTCAGTTTTTAACAGTCTCCTATGCTTTGGCTCTCTCCCATTCTAACCTCTTTTTGTTTTTCCTTCCCCTCCCCCATGGGTTTCTGTTAAGTTTCTCAGGATCCACATAAGAGTGAAACCATATGGTATCTGTCTTTCTCTGTATGGCTTATTTCACTTAGCATCACACTCTCCAGTTCCATCCACGTTGCTACAAAAGGCTATATTTCATTTTTTCTCATTGCCACATAGCATTCCATTGTGTATATAAACCACAATTTCTTTATCCATTCATCAGTTGATGGACATTTAGGCTCTTTCCATAATTTGGCTATTGTTGAGAGTGCTGCTATAAACATTGGGGTACAGGTGCCCCTATGCATCAGTACTCCTGTATCCCTTGGGTAAATTCCTAGCAGTGCTATTGCTGGGTCATAGGGTGGGTCTATTTTTAAATTTCTGAAGAACCTCCATACTGCTTTCAAGAGCGGCTGCACCAATTTGCATTCCCACCAGAAGTGCAAGAGGGTTCCTGTTTCTCCACATCCTCTCGAGCATCTATAGTCTCCTGATTTGTTCATTTTGGCCACTCTGACTGGCGTGAGGTGATATCTGAGTGTGGTTTTGATTTGTATTTCCCTGATAAGGAGCGACATTGAGCATCTTTTCATGTGCCTGTTGGCCATCCGGATGTCTTCTTTAGAGAAGTGTCTATTCATGTTTTCTGCCCATTTCTTCACTGCGTTATTTGCTTTTCGGGTGTGGAGTTTGGTGAGCTCTTTATAGATTTTGGATACTAGCCCTTTGTCCGATATGTCATTTGCAAATATATTTTCCCATTACGTTGGTTGCCTTTTCGTTTTGTTGGTTGTTTCCTTTGCTGTGCAGAAGCTTTTTATCTTCATAAGGTCCCAGTAATTCATTTTTGCTTTTAATTCCCTTGCCTTTGGGGATGTGTCGAGTAAGAGATTGCTACGGCTGAGGTCAGAGAGGTCTTTTCCTGCTTTCTCCTCTAAGGTTTTGATGGTTTCCTGTCTCACATTCAGGTCCTTTATCCATTTTGAGTTTATTTTTGTGAATGGTGTGAGAAAGTGGTCTAGTTTCAACCTTCTGCATGTTGCTGTCCAGTTCTCCCAGCACCATTTGTTAAAGAGACTGTCTTTTTTCCATTGGATGTTCTTTCCTGCTTTGTCAAAGATGAGTTGGCCATACGTTTGTGGATCTAGTTCTGGGGTTTCTATTCTATTCCATTGGTCTATGTGTCTGTTTTTGTGCCAATACCATGCTGTCTTGATGATTACAGCTTTATAGTAGAGGCTAAAGTCTGGGATTGTGATGCCTCCTGCTTTGGTCTTCTTCTTCAAAATTACTTTGGCTATTCGGGGCCTTTTGTGGTTCCATATGAATTTTAGGATTGCTTGTTCTAGTTTCGAGAAGAATGCTGGTGCAATTTTGATTGGGATTGTATTGAATGTGTAGATAGCTTTGGGTAGGATTGACATTTTGACAATATTTATTCTTCCAATCCATGAGCAGGGAATGTCTTTCCATTTCTCTATATCTTCTTCAATTTCTTTCATAAGCTTTCTATAGTTTTCAGCATACAGATCTTTTACATCTTTGGTTAGATTTATTCCTAGGTATTTTATGCTTCTTGGTGCAATTGTGAATGGGATCAGTTTCTTTATTTGTCTTT
>NW_024416667.1:0-1042 GCF_014898765.1 Herpailurus yagouaroundi | reverse complement strand
TCACTGGGTTATTTGCTTTTCGGGTGTGGAGTTTGGTGAGCTCTTTATAGATTTTGGATACTAGCCCTTTGTCCGATATGTCATTTGCAAATATCTTTTCCCATTCCGTTGGTTGCCTTTTAGTTTTGTTGGTTGTTTCCTTTGCTGTGCAGAAGCTTTTTATCTTCCTAAGGTCCCAGTAATTCACTTTTGCTTTTAATTCCCTTGCCTTTGGGGATGTGTCGAGTAAGAGATTGCTACGGCTGAGGTCAGAGAGGTCTTTTCCTGCTTTCTCCTCTAGGGTTTTGATGGTTTCCTGTCTCACATTCAGGTCCTTTATCCATTTTGAGTTTATTTTTGTGAATGGTGTGAGAAAGTGGTCTAGTTTCAACCTTCTGCATGTTGCTGTCCAGTTCTCCCAGCACCATTTGTTAAAGAGACAGTCTTTTTTCCATTGGATGTTCTTCCCTGCTTTGTCAAAGATGAGTTGGCCATACGTTTGTGGGTCTAGTTCTGGGGTTTCTATTCTATTCCATTGGTCTATGTGTCTGTTTTTGTGCCAATACCACGCTGTCTTGATGATGACAGCTTTGTAGTAGAGGCTAAAGTCCGGGATTTTGATGCCTCCTGCTTTGGTCTTCTTCTTCAAAATTACTTTGGCTATTCGGGGCCTTTTGTGGTTCCATATGAATTTTAGGATTGCTTGTTCTAGTTTCGAGAAGAATGCTGGTGCAATTTTGATTGGGATTGCATTGAATGTGTAGATAGCTTTGGGTAGTATTGACATTTTGACAATATTTATTCTTCCAATCCATGAGCAGGGAATGTCTTTCCATTTCTTTAAATCTTCTTCAATTACCTTCATAAGCTTTCTATAGTTTTCAGCATACAGATCCTTTACATCTTTGGTTAGATTTATTCCTAGGTATTTTATGCTTCTTGGTGCAATTGTGAATGCGATCAGTTTCCTTATTTGTCTTTCTGTTACTTCATTGTTAGTGTATAAGAATGCAACTGATTTCTGTACATTGATTTTGTATCCTGCAACTTTGCTGAATTCATG
>NW_024416666.1:1770-2569 GCF_014898765.1 Herpailurus yagouaroundi | reverse complement strand
AGCATCTTGACCATCATTAATTTATATTCTTTATTTAATTGAGGCAAGATGCTTACCTCCGTTTCAGTTCGTTTCTGGGTTTTTTATTGTTCTTTCTTTTGGAGCATATTTACCTGTCTCTCCACTTTGCTTCTCTTTCTGCATTTGTTTCTATAGACTGGCAGAGCAGCTACTTCTCCTACACTTGAAGGAATTGTCTTATACATGATTGTCCCCATGAGTAGACCCTGTGTGCAAGTTGGTGACATTTGCTGGCTGGCTGAAGCCATGGCTTGCATGGACCGGGGATCCTGGGGCTTTCTACATAGCAGGCACCCTGTCATGATATTAAATCTGAAGTGAACGCAGACTGGGGTGTCCCAGGATTCTGTGTGTTGAGGGTACCCTGTGAGGACAGCTGAAGCTGAAATGAATGCAAGTTGAGGCATGCTGGGGTGCTGTGTACAGGTACCCTGTACCGGGTGGCTAGATATAAGCAGTCTGGGGGTCAGGATGTCCTTGATCTCTCTATGCAGATGATTCCTGGGCAAGATAGGTGAAGCTAAAGTGCGTACAAGCTGAAGGCACCTGGGGCTATACATGCAGAGGATACCTTGCCAATATAGTTGAAACTAGGGTGTACCAGGACTTTCCACGAAGAGGGAGCCCTGAAGGGGCCGTGTGAGCTGAGGTGGGTTGCAGTCCAGGAATGGCTCTTTTTATATGCTAGTTGCTCTTTTAACTGCATTGATTAAGGGGGAAAAAAGCGTGTCGTGTGTGTGTGTGTGTGTGTGTGTGTGTGTGTGTGTGTGTGTGTGTG
>NW_024416666.1:0-1760 GCF_014898765.1 Herpailurus yagouaroundi | reverse complement strand
GTGTGTGTGTGTGTGTGTGTGTGTGTGTGTGTGTGTGTGTGTGTGTGCGCCCAGTGCAATTGGGGCTGACGTGTATTGTGAGCCTGGAACATTCTGAGGCATCAGGCCAGCTACAGCAACTGGACCCTGCTCTGGTGTATGCATTTAAGGTGGAAGGAGAATGTGGGGCAGCTTGGTGGCTCAGGGGATCGAGTATCTGACATCAGCTCAGGTCGTGATTTCACAGTTCATGAATTTGAGAACCACATTGGGCTGGATGCTGTCAGTGTAGAGCCTTCCCTGAACCTTCTGTCCCCCTCTTTCTGCCCCTGCTCTGCTTGTATTCTCTGCTTCTCAAAAAGAAGTAAACAGGAAAAAAATGTGGATGTAAAATGTACCCCTGCCACTCACCCGTCTCTATCACCCAGAGAGAACTCCTGTGGCTCCTCTCACGTTGACAGACTTCTAATGCTATCTTTTATATGACAGTTGTTCTTTTCAAACTGCAGTGGTTTTTTTTTTTCTTCCTGTTTTCTGCCCAAGGACTGAAGAGTCTGTTTCTGGTCCTTCCCAACTGCCCTTGGCAACGTTAGGGGTGAGCGTTTCCTTTGTTACTGTCTCACTGTCTTGGTGTTGTCTTTTGATTTTCTATGTTTTGTTAGGCACCATCTGTGCAGTCAGTCCTCAGCTCCTCAGGAGGAATTGTTACATCAATAGGTGCAATCCCCAGGGAGCTGGACAAATTGGAAGTTCACCTTCTGCCTGGTTCACCAGAAAATGTAGTCAGGGAGTTCAGGCACAAGAGCACCTCGCTCCAGGAGACGCAAAAAAGGTGAGGTTTGGCTACTCATTACTGATAAAATCGCAATTCAAAGGAACTAGTGGAGGTGAAAAATAATGGGGAACTTATACAGAGGCCGACACCAGAGATACAGCAGACTGACATCAAAGACTCTCTGTAAAGTGGTGAAAATACCTCCAGGTTTATGTAAGGAAAATGTGGGACAAAAAAAGGTAGGTACACACAGGTGGTCACTAAGGTCAGGTTGGTCATTGTCTTGGGCTTGATGGTGGAGTCTTATTGGCTCAGGGAGTCCTTATTGCCAGAGGGGTACTTTCAGTTTCCATGAGGTGATACTTTGCTTTCAGGATCCTGAATTAAGAGATAAGCTGAGAGTGGGGAGGGGGCGCCTGGGTGGCTCAGCTGATTAAGCATCCGACTTCAGTTCAGGTCATGATCTCATGGCTCCTGGGTTCGTGCCCCGCATTGGGCCCTGTGCTGACAGCTCAGAGCCTGGAGCCTGTTTCAGATTCTATGTCTCCCTCTCTCTCTGCCCGTCCCCCACTTGCGCTCTGTCTCCCTCTGTCTCAAAAATAAAGAAACATAAAGAAAGAGATAAGCTGGAAAGAAAAAGTGAATCAATTAGAAAGTTTAAGGTCGATGTGGAGGTAGTTGAAAGCTTCTTTCACCTTGGAGGAGTTGAGTTCAAGGCCTTCCTACACAGCCATCTTGAACCGAAACTAGAATAGGGTCCCTCTGAATCCTATTTTGATTGGGGAAAGTTTGGCAGAAATCCAAGGAAAGAGACAACAAAAGCAGGGAATCAGCCAGTTCTGTGTACAAATCGACATAAACACCAGTACCTCCCCTGATGACAAGCGTGGCATGTGCAGAAACGGGCACAGAAAAGGCCTTCGCATTGGAAAAAGTAAAAATAAAAAGTATCTCGATTCTTTTATTTATTGATTTTTCAATTCGTATTTTGGAAAGAGAGAATGAG
>NW_024416665.1:954-1281 GCF_014898765.1 Herpailurus yagouaroundi | reverse complement strand
TCACAAATACTTAATGGCCACTGTTGTAGAAGAACCTCAAGCTCCAACAGGGTTGTTCTCACCGTTCTCGGAATGCCTGCCCCTCCTTTATTCCCGCACATTTGCTTTTGTCGCCTTTGTCCTCCTCCTTTCTGCCTGCCAATTAGAAATTTGGTCATCCTTTAAGATTCTTTGTGCTATGCCCCTGAGACGCCTTTACTGATCAACTCGGCTCAGTGGACTTCTCCTGCTACATGAAACTTGACCTTGAAGTCTCACTGTGCTTTGCATGGTGTTTGGGTTTTTTCTACCCTCAAATATTGAAAGTTTCCTGAAGGCAAGGATGAA
>NW_024416665.1:0-854 GCF_014898765.1 Herpailurus yagouaroundi | reverse complement strand
CAAACATGGTCAAAGTTTAGAAATGTTTCTTGGTGTGGTTGAGTCAACGTCAAATCAGGTGGGAGGGGAGTCTGCTGAAGCAATAACACTGGACTGTTTGAAACTATCCTTGATATGTTGAATGGATCTAATAAATTTATGAATTGACATATTTTATTTATTTAACTGATACTAGACTAAATCATTTATTTGAAACGTTACTTTATGATTACGGTGGTCTTAAAGTTTATTGCAGAAAATTTAGAAACCAAGCAAGCAAGAAAGAAAAATGGTCATAATTCAAAAACCTGGAGATAACCATATAAACACCTTTTTTATGTTTATGTATTTTTTGCAGAGACAGAGAATGAGAGAGAGATGAGCAAGAGTGGGGGATGGGAGGAGAGAGAGTAATAGAGAGAATCATAAGCAGGCTCCACGCTGTCAGTGCAGAGCTCAATGTGGAGCTTGATCGCACACACTCTGGAATCCTAACTGAGCTGTAATCAAGAGCCAGATGCTTAACCGACTGACCCATTCAGGCGCCCCTGGAGGTAAGCACCTCTAACACTGTGGTATAATCGTCAGGGAAGAGGTATATGTACATGCATTACCCAAAATTAGCTATGTAGCTGTAATCCCCTCTTTGGTTCTCTAGTGATACGAGCATTTCGCTGCGTCACAAATGTTCTGCAGGGCTATGAATTGTAAAGGTCACATAGCATGCCATAACTTATTTAAAAAAATTTTAATGTAGATTAATTTTTGAGACAGAGAGAGACAGAGCATGAACGGGGGAGGGTCAGAGAGAGAGGGAGACACAGATTCCGAAGCAGGCTCCAGGCTCTGAGCTGTCAGCACAGAGCCCGATGCAG
>NW_024416664.1:1555-1808 GCF_014898765.1 Herpailurus yagouaroundi | reverse complement strand
GGCCAGCACCCCGCACATGATGTAAAGGATCCGGTTGGTCTTGTCCTTCGTGGGGGTGGTGCAGGGGGCCGTCCTTGCGCCCAGAGGGTTTGCGGGTGTTGAGCCACAGCGGAATGTCCGAGTTGGTGCAGGTGCTCTGGTTCAGTCGCCGCTTCTTAAAATGTGCAGCAGAACCGCAAGTCACAAGTCCCTCCACAGAAGATGAAGTCGCCCGAGGAACAATTGAATGGCTGGTCCCACTGGTCCCTGATAC
>NW_024416664.1:0-1455 GCF_014898765.1 Herpailurus yagouaroundi | reverse complement strand
AGTTGGGTGGAGGGGAGGCAGCCTACCTGGACTTGGCTTCCTTTGCCTCCGGTGCGCTTTCTCCAGCCCCAGCTTGGTGAAGATGCCTACAAGCGTGACGGCCAGCACCCCGCACATGATGTAAAGGATCCGGTTGGTCTTGTCCTTCGTGGGGGTGGTGCAGGGGGCCGTCCTTGCGCCCGGGGGGTTTGCGGGTGTTGAGCCACAGCGGAATGTCCGAGTTGGTGCAGGTGCTCTGGTTCAGTCGCCGCTTCTTAAAATGTGCAGCAGAACCGCAAGTCACAAGTCCCTCCACAGAAGATGAAGTCGCCCGAGGAACAATTGAATGGCTGGTCCCACTGGTCCCTGATACCGAAGTAGCCGCAGCAGAAGTTCGGCGTGGGCGCTCGGGTAGGGGACGCGTCCCAGACCCCGCGCCCTCGCTGGCCTCTTCCGAGGCGGCCCCCAGAGGGGCTGCACGCCCCCCTCCCCGCGCCAGCACTACCACGGAGCCCAGCTGAACCAGCTGCCCGTGCCCCGCTAGCTCCTGCGCCCAGCACACGCGGGCGCACAGCTCGGTGAGGAAGCTGCGGAGGAGCAGCCGGAGGACGCTACTAATCATGTCTCCCAGCCTGGGCTCGGCCAGCCGCCTGCCTCTCCAGGCGCGGCCGAAGCTGCCGAGGCTGTTGCCGGGGGCTGCGAGCCGCCTCCAGCCGCACAGGCAGGGAGAGGCGCGGGGCTCTCGCTGGTGGGCGGCCCCGGCGCTGGGCTCAGCCCGCGTTCGCCTCCCGGACGCTGCGTGCAGCGCGCCTAAGGGGAGGGGCCAGGCGGGGAGGAGCGCACCTGGCCGGGCTGCGGGAGGACGAGTGGGGGCAAGCGCTGGGTGCACGTCCGGCCCCCTACAGGGAGAGGCGAGGCCGGAGATCAGCGGAGAGTGGGTCGGTCCGTGCCTCGCCTAGGCCTGCGGCTCCGGACTAGCCGCCCTGCGCCCGCTCTCAGGATCCCTCTCAGCTCTCCAGCTTGCTAAGTCCCCAGGAGAGAGCCAAGCAACGCTTTTGGAAAGAAGAGAGGGCAGGAGGAAAGCCGGAGGGGGGAGGGGGGAACGAGGGGTGAAAAGGTCGCGAGCTCCCGAGAGGCGGGGGCGGGGAAGAGGTGAGTGGGCAGGGCTGGCGGGAGCGAGTTGAGGGGCGGGGGTGCAGAGCTGAGCTAGGCTAGCGGGCGGGGAAGCGGGAGCGTCGGCAGCCTCTGGGGCTGAAGGCACCGCTCGGGTTTTCCAGCAGGTGGAGGATGGCTGCGGGACCTCTCGCGCCCTCTCTGGGAGGGAGGCGCGGCTCAGACCTGTTCCTGGCGAAGAGGCGGCTCAGCCCCTGGCTTTTTCAGGCGTCAGTGCGCAGGAGCTGCGGTTTGAATCTGCCCTCCAGGGAAGGGGGGATTCACAGGGGCTAGGTAGGGACAGACTAAGTGGCTTCCACTCCA
>NW_024416663.1:552-1894 GCF_014898765.1 Herpailurus yagouaroundi | reverse complement strand
GCAGCCGGGCCTGGGAAACGACATGGGGAGGTTCCAGCTTCCATGCCGAGTCAGTCTGCCCGGCATCTGGGCTCCAGGCGCATGATGTTGTCAGACGTTGCATTTGGGTCCCATGGGGAGAGAGCCTTAGCTAGGGTTAGGGTTCGGGCTAGGGACGTCGCCAGGGCCAAAGTGACTCCGGTGTCATGATCTCCCTCGAGGGCTGAAGTGAGGGCCCGTGCCAGAAGGCGGCTCAATTGCAGGGTTAGGGATCGAGGCAGGCTTAGGTTTCCGTGGAGAGTCCCGGTTTGGGGTAGGGTTAGGTTTAGGGTTAGCACCAAGGAGGCTCCAGGCGCCGAACCCACAGCAGGGCAGTGGTCTCCGCGAAGGGTTGAGTTGAGGGCACAAGGGAAGGTGCCGGTCAGGATCCGTCTTTGCCTGCCAAGGCAACACTCGTCGATCCGCCACCGGTCGAGGAGGCATCCGGAATCTTCACGGGCAGCTGCAGCCGGGCCGGGGAAACAACATGGGGAGCTTCCAGCTTCCATGCCGACTCAGCCTACACCGCTTCTGGACCTCAGACGAGTGATGGTGTCAGACGTTGGAATGGGGTCCCCATGGGGAGAGAGCCTTAGCTAGGGTTAGGGTTCGGGCCAGGGACGTCCCCAGGGCCGAGGCGACTCCCGTCTCGTGATCTCCCTTGAGCGCTGAAGTGAGGGCCCATGCCAGAAGGCGGCTCAATTGCAGGGTTAGGGTTCGAGGGAGGCTTAGGTTTCGGTGGAGGTTCCCGGTTCGGGGTAGGGTTAGGGTTAGGGTTAGCTCCCAGGAGGCTCCAGGCGCCGAACCCTCAGCAGGGCAGTAGTCTCCCCCAAGGTCTGAGTTGAGGGCACAAGGGACGGTGCCGGTCAGGATCCATTTTTGACTGCCAAGGCCATACACGTCGATCCCCCCTTGTCGAGGAGGCCTCCGGAATCCTCTCGGACAGCTGCAGGTTGGCCTGGAAACACCATGGGGAGCTTCCAGCTTCCATGCCGAGTCAGCCTGCCCGGCATCTGGGCTCCAGGCGCGTGATGTTGTCAGACGTTGTAATTGGGTCCCATGGGGCGAGAGCCTTAGCTAGGGTTAGGGTTCGGACCAGGGTCGTCGTCAGGGCCGAAGCGACTCCATTCTCGTGATCTCCTTGAGGGCTGAAGTGAGAGCCCATGCCAGAAGGCGGCTTAATTGCAGGGTTAGGGATGGAGTCAGCCTTAGATTTCCGTGGAGGGTCCCGGTTTGGGGTAGGGTTAGGGTTAGGGTTAGCACCCAGGAGGCTCCAGGCGCCGAACCCATAGCAGGGCAGTGGTCTCCGCGAAGGGCTGAGTTG
>NW_024416663.1:0-452 GCF_014898765.1 Herpailurus yagouaroundi | reverse complement strand
GGGGAGCTTCCAGCTTCCATGCCGACTCAGTCTACACGGCTTCTGGACCTCAGACGAGTGATGTTGTCAGATGTTGGAATGGGGTCCTCATGGGGAGAGAGCCTTACCTAGGGTTAGGGTTGGGGCCAGGGACGTCGCCAGGGCCGAAGCCACTCCAGTCTCGTGATCTCCCTTGAGGGTGAAGTGAGGGACCATGCTAGAAGGCGGCTCAGTTGCAGGGTTAGGGTTCGAGGGAGGCTTAGGTTTCGGTGGAGGTTCCCGGTTCGGGGTAGGGTTAGGGTTAGGGTTAGTTCCCAGGAGGCTCCAGGAGCCGAACCCTCAGCAGGGCAGTAGTCTCCGCCAAGGTGTGAGTTGAGGGCACAAGGGACGGTGCCGGTCAGGATCCATCTTTGTCTGCCAAGGCCATACACGTCGATACCCCCTGGTCGAGGAGGCCTCCGGAATCCTCTCGG
>NW_024416662.1:630-3356 GCF_014898765.1 Herpailurus yagouaroundi | reverse complement strand
AAGAGGAAAAGACACCAGAATTCTCTTTCTCTGCCGTGTAGAGAAATGTTCAAAGATCTCAATCTGGAAACCCAAAAGGGGGATCTCTCCAGACACCAAATCACCTAGATTCTTGAGCTTGAACTTTCCGAACTCCAGAATTATGAGAAAATAGATTTCTGTTGCTTAAGTTTCCCAGAATGTACCATCTTGTTATGACAGCCCAAGCTGACAGACAAAGCTGGACATGATGCACTCAGTACAAGTGATTAGGTTAAATAGGCCTGTAGTGTAAGGTTTTTTGTTCATCTGACTAGGAGTTAGGCTCTTCTTACCTTTCGCTGTAGTTGCAACTATCGGAGGCTAAAATGTCCCCTGATGTTCTTACTTGGTCTCCTGTGCTGTCTTGAGGTCTCCCTAGAGAATTCTTTTTAAGTGAGGTCTGCCATGTGCAGTACTTTAGGTTGTACTCCCTGTTATAAGAGGGGAAGGTTTGGGGGAAGGAGAAGGATCTGATTATTCTAGCAATAGTCCTCAATTTTTTAGTGCCTCTGTACTCCTGGGGTGTGACCTTCACAAGTGTTTCTCAGATTTGTACTCCAACCACCCCCCACCCCCACCCCTGGCTAGGTGAGACAGAAGGGGCTGGAGTTTGGGGTTTCCCTTTCCCAAAGTCAGTCACACTCAAACAGCCCCATTCAGTTAGACACTGGGATAATGATTTCCCATGAGGCCGGGCCATGTTAAGAAGTATAGAATGCTGAGAGCACCTGGGTGGCTCAGTTGATTAAGCATCTGGCTTTGGCTCAGATCATGATCTAACAGTTTGAGTGTTCAAGTCCCACACTGGGCTCTGTGCTGACAGCACAGAGCCTGCTTGGGATTCTCTCTCTGTTCCTCTCTCTCTGCCTCATGCTTTCTCTCTCTCTCAAAATAAATATACTTTAAAAATAGTATAGAATGCTCTGGACATATTAAAGATACTTTTTCCCTCCATCCACTGGAAGCACAAGGAGAAATATATATACATATATATATTTCATAGATATACACACATATATATTTCATATATATATTCCACATATATTTCATAGATATACACACATATATTTCATACATATATTTCATATATATTTCATATAAATACACACATATATATTCCATACATACATTTCATATATATATTTCATATATACACACATATATATTTCATATATACACACATATATTTCATATACATATTTCATATATATATACACAAATATATTTCATATATATTTCATATATACACACATATATTTCATATATATATTTCAGATATATATTTCAGATATATATATATTTATATTCATATTTTTTTCTTTCTTTCTGATCCTCACTGTGAAAACCTGGTAGGTTTTCTGGAGGTAAAATTCACAAATGTGTGGGTGCCCCCCTCCTAATTTTAACAACTACTGGAATTTTTAACTCTCAAACTTGGTTACATTGACCCCTCAGCAATTCCTCAGTTGTTTAAGTTCTGTGAGCCATGGAGGACCTGTTGTAACTGTGGTGTGAAAACGGCCATTAAATAACACATAACTGAATGGGTGGAACAGTGTTTCAGTGCAGAGAGGGTTTCTGTTCCTGAGCTTGTACTCCAGCAAGCTGTGATTCTATCAGCCTGCCTCTCTTATTTTCAGCACCACAGTTTGTCCTGTGAGATCAGTGCTCATGGATCTAAGAAGAGTTGTTGGTTTTCACGTTGCTTAGCTTTTGTTGTTGTGCAAAGACTGGAGTTATAACTTCCAAGCTCCTGTAATGTTGGACTGGAAAGTGGAAGTCTCAAAACATAGCCAGTGTTTTTAATGCAGTGATCAAATGTTTACAAACTTGATAAAAACTATAAACTCACAGATCCAAGAAACTTGAACCTCAAGGAAAAGACACATGAAGAAAATGGCCCAAGGCAAATTGTATTAGTTTGTAAGGACTGCTGGAACGAAGTGCCACAGACAGACTTAGTGGTATGAACAAAAGATATCTATTTTCTCACGGTTGTAGAGGCTAGAAATCTGAGATCAGGTGTTAGTAGGGTTGGTTCCTCTGAAGGCCGTTAAGGGAAGGATCTGCTTCAGGCTTTAAGATGACCATCTTCTCCTTGTGTTTTCACCTTGTATTCCCTCTGTACATATTTGGTACCAACTTTTGTTTTTTCAGTAAGGACACCAGTCATATTATTTAGGGCTTACACAAATGACTTCATTTAATTTAATTACCTCCTAAAAGACCCTGTCTCCAAATAAGCTCATATTCTGAAGTGCTAAACATTAGGACTTTAACATATAAACTTCTGGAGAGGAGGGGACACAGTGCAACTCCTAATACATATCATAGTCCATTTATTTAGACACCAGCAATAAGGAGAAAATCTTAAAATCAGCAAGATATCAAAAGAAAACATTATATACAAAGGAGCAAAGGTAAAAATTAATAGTAGACTTCTTATCCAATTTGACACAAGAGGAATATGAAGAGGTCCAAACACCTGGTCAGATTTACCTACTGGACACTTATTAATTTCTGGGAAATGCACTAGAGGCAGGGGTGGGGGTTGCTCTGGGACATACTTATAAAAACTTTTTTAACGTGTATTCATTCTTGAGAGAGAGAAAGAGAGACAGAGTGCAAGCAGGAGAGGGCCAGAGAGAGAGGGAGACACAGAATCTGAAGCAGACTCAGGCTCTAAGCTATCAGCACAGAGCCTG
>NW_024416662.1:0-530 GCF_014898765.1 Herpailurus yagouaroundi | reverse complement strand
ATCGGAAACAGGCTCCAGGCTCCGAGCCATCAGCCCAGAGCCTGACGTGGGGCTCGAACTCACGGACCGCGAGATCGTGACCTGGCTGAAGTCGGACGCTTAACCGACTGCACCACCCAGGCGCCCCACCCCTGCTACGTACTTTAAAGACACAATAAGAGAAAAAAGAAAAAAAAAAATCTCTCATAATTTCTCAATATTTAGAAGTGAGATAACTTCTATGTTGAAGGAGGCTTGTTTCAATCTTTCTAACAAGAGATTGGCCAGATTTTACAGCTGTTTCCTAGAAAGTGGGGAGTGTAAAATGGAGATGAAGGGATACACTCAGAAGCTACACAGGGCAAAACCAAATCTCTCCAAGTCTTCAGTCTCTCAATTTAAAACCCATGTCTTTTACTCCTTGAGTTTGCACATTTTTTTAAGTTTATTTATTTATTTTGAGAGAGAGAGAGAGAGAGAGAGAGAGAGAGAGAGAGAGAGAGAGATCGCATGTGCCTGCAAGCAGGGAAGGGGTGGAGAGAGAGAGAGGG
>NW_024416661.1:0-5064 GCF_014898765.1 Herpailurus yagouaroundi | reverse complement strand
ATATTTTCAAACGATTCCCTCTTTTTGCTTTTTTCTCTTTTTCATTTCATTTCTTTCTCATGAACACAGCAAGAGAATTCATTTTTACTTTTAATTCTTATCAAAAAGGAGGAGAGGGAAGATGGCGGCGTAGGAGGACACTGGGCTCACCGCGCGTCCTGCTGAACACTTAGATTCCACCTACACCTGCCTAAATAACCCAGAAAACCACCAGAGGATTAGCAGAACGGAGTCGCCGGAGCCAAGCGCAGACGAGAGGCCCACGGAAGAGGGTAGGAAGGGCGGCGAGGCGGTGCGCGCTCCACGGACTGGCGGGAGGGAGCCGGGGCGGAGGGGCGGCTCGCCGGCCAAGCAGAGCCCCTGAGTTTGGCTTGCAAAAAGCGGAGGGGCCTGATGGACTGTGTTCCGACAGCAAGCTCGACTTAGCGTCTGGGAGGTCATAAGTTAACAGCTCTGCTCAGAAAGCGGGAAGGCTGGAGGACAAAGGGAAGGAGAGCTGCTGAGCCCCCAGACGACAGAGCTCAGTTTGGTGGGGAACAAAGGCGCTCGCCAGCGCCATCTCCCCCGCCCATCCCCCAGCCAAAATCCCAAAGAGAACCAGTTCCTGCCAGGGAACTTGCTCGCTCCGCGCAAACACCCAACTCTGCGCTTCTGCGGAGCCAAACCTCCGGCAGCGGATCTGACTCCCTCCTGCTGCCACAGGGCCCCTCCTGAAGTGGATCACCTAAGGAGAAGCGAGCTAAGCCTGCCCCTCCTGCCCCCGTGCACCTTGCCTGCCCACCCCAGCTAAGACGCCAGATCCCCAGCATCACAAGCCTGGCAGTGTGCAAGTAGCCCAGACAGGCCACCCCACCCCACACTGAATCCCGCCTCTAGGAGAGGGGAAGAGAAGGCACGCACCAGTCTGACTGTGGCCCCAGCGGTGGGCTGGGGGCAGACATCAGGTCTGACTGCGGCTCCGCCCACCAACTCCAGTTATACACCACAGCACAGGGGAAGTGCCTTGCAGGTCCTCACCATGCCAGGGACTATCCAAAATGACCAAGCGGAAGAATTCCCCTCAGAAGAATCTCCAGGAAATAACAACAGCTAATGAGCTGATCAAAAAGGATTTAAATAATATAACAGAAAGTGAATTTAGAATAATAGTCATAAAATTAATCGCTGGGCTTGAAAACAGTATAGCTGACAGCAGAGAATCTCTTGCTACAGAGATCAAGGGACTAAGGAACAGTCACGAGGAGCTGAAAAACGCTTTAAACGAAATCCATAACAAAATGGAAACCACCATGGCTCGGATTGAAGAGGCAGAGGAGAGAATAGGTGAACTAGAAGATAAAGTTATGGAAAAAGAGGAAGCTGAGAAAAAGAGAGATAAAAAAATCCAGGAGTATGAGGGGAAAATTAGAGAACTAAGTGATACATTAAAAAGAAATAATATACGCATAATTGGTATCCCAGAGGAGGAAGAGAGAGGGAAAGGTGCTGAAGGGGTACTTGAAGAAATCATAGCTGAGAACTTCCCTGAACTGGGGAAGGAAAAAGGCATTGAAATCCAAGAGGCACAGAGAACTCCCTTCAGACGTAACTTGAATTGATCTTCTGCACGACATATCATAGTGAAACTGGCAAAATACAAGGATAAAGAGAAAATTCTGAAAGCAGCAAGGGGTAAACGTGCCCTCACATATAAAGGGAGACCTATAAGACTCGTGACTGATCTCTCTTTTGAAACTTGGCGGGCCAGAAAGAATTGGCACGATATCTTCAGTGTGCTAGACAGAAAAAATATGCAGCCGAGAATCCTTTATCCTGCAAGTCTGTCATTTAGAATAGAAGGAGAGATAAAGGTCTTCCCAAACAAACAAAAACTGAAGGAATTTGTCACCACTAAACCAGCCCTACAAGAGATCCTAAGGGGGACCCTGTGAGACAAAGTACCAGAGACGTCACTACAAGCATAAAACATACAGACATCACAATGACTCTAAACCCATATCTTTCTATAATAACACTGAATGTAAATGGATTAAATGCGCCAACCAAAAGACATAGGGTATCAGAATGGATAAAAAAACAAGACCCGTCTATTTGCTGTCTACAAGAGACTCATTTTAGACCTGAGGACACCTTTAGATTGAGAGTGAGGGGATGGAGAACTATTTATCATGCTACTGGAAGCCAAAAGAAAGCTGGAGTAGCCATACTTATATCAGACAAACTAGACTTTAAATTAAAGGCTGTAACAAGAGATGAAGAAGGACATTATATAATAGTGACAGGGTCTATCCATCAGGAAGAGCTAACAATTATAAATGTCTATGCGCCGAATACCGGAGCGCCCAAATATATAAAACAATTACTCATAAACACAAGCAACCTTATTGTAAGAATGTGGTAATTGCAGGGGACTTTAATACTCCACTTACAGAAATGGATAGATCATCTAGACACACGGTCAATAAAGAAACAAGGGCCCTGAATGAGACATTGGATCAGATGGACTTGACAGATATATTTAGAACTCTGCATCCCAAAGCAACAGAATATACTTTCTTCTCGAGGGCACATGGAACATTCTCCAAGATAGATCATATACTGGGTCACAAAACAGCCCTTCATAAGTTTACAAGAATTGAAATCATACCATGCATACTTTCAGACCACAATGCTATGAAGCTTGAAATCAACCAGAGAAAAAAGTCTGGAAAACCTCCAAAAGCATGGAGGTTAAAGAACACCCTACTAACGAATGAGTGGGTCAACCAGGCAATTAGAGAAGAATTTTAAAAATATATGGAAACAAACGAAAATGAAAATACAACAATCCAAACGCTTTGGGACGCAGCGAAGGCAGTCCTGAGAGGAAAATACATTGCAATCCAGGCCTATCTCAAGAAACAAGAAAAATCCCAAATACAAAATCTAACAGCACACCTAAAGGAAATAGAAGCAGAACAGCAAAGGCAGCCTAAACCCAGCAGAAGAAGAGAAATAATAAAGATCAGAGCAGAAATAAACAATATAGAATCTAAAAAAACTGTAGAGCAGATCAACAAAACCAAGAGTTGGTTTTTTGAAAAAATAAACAAAATTGACAAACCTCTAGCCAGGCTTCTCAAAAAGAAAAGGGAGATGACCCAAATAGATAAAATCATGAATGAAAATGGAATTATTACAACCAATCCCTCAGAGATACAAACAATTATCAGGGAATACTATGAAAAATTATATGCCAACAAATTGGACAACCTGGAAGAAATAGACAAATTCCTGAACACCCACACTCTTCCAAAACTCAATCAGGAGAAAATAGAAAGCTTGCACAGACCCATAACCAGCGAAGAAATTGAATCAGTTATCAAAAACCTCCCAACCAATAAGAGTCCAGGACCAGATGGCTTCCCAGGGGAGTTCTACCAGACGTTTCAAGCAGAGATAATACCTATCCTTCTCAAGCTATTCCAAGAAATAGAAAGGGAAGGAAAACTTCCATACTCATTCTATGAAGCCAGTATTACTTTGATTCCTAAACCAGACAGAGACACAGTAAAAAAAGAGAACTACAGGCCAATATCCCTGATGAATATGGATGCAAAAATTCTCAATAAGATACTAGCAAATCGAATTCAACGGCATATAAAAAGAATTATTCACCATGATCAAGTGGGATTCATTCCTGGGATGCATGGCTGGTTCAACATTCGCAAATCAATCAACGTGATATATTCACATTAACAAAAAAAGAGAGAGAAAACATATGATCCTGTCAATCGATGCAGAAAAGGCCTTTGACAAAATCCAGCACCCTTTCTTAATAAAAACCCTTGAGAAAGTCGGGATAGAAGGAACATACTTAAAGATCATAAAAGCCATTTATGAAAAGCACACAGCTAACATCATCCTCAACGGGGAAAAACTGAGCGCTTTTCCCCTGAGATCAGGAACACGACAGGGATGCCCACTCTCACCACTGTTGTTTAACATAGTGCTGGAAGTTCTAGCATCAGCAATCAGACAACAAAAGGAAATCAAAGGCATCAAAATTGGCAAAGATGAAGTCAAGCTTTCGCTTTTTGCAGATGGCATGATATTATACATGGAAAATCCGACAGACTCCACCAAAAGTCTGCTAGAACTGACACATGAATTCAGCAAAGTTGCAGGATACAAAATCAATGTACAGAAATCAGTTGCATTCTTATACACTAACAATGAAGCAACAGAAAGACAAATAAAGAAACTGATCCCATTCACAATTGCACCAAGAAGCATAAAATACCTAGGAATAAATCTAACCAAAGATGTAAAGGATCTGTATGCTGAAAACTATAGAAAGCTTATGAAGGTAATTGAAGAAGATTTAAAGAAATGGAAAGACATTCCCTGCTCATGGATTGGAAGAATAAATATTGTCAAAATGTCAATACTACCCAAAGCTATCTACACATTCAATACAATCCCAATCAAAATTGCACCAGCATTCTTCTCAAAACTAGAACAAGCAATCCTAAAATTCATATGGAACCACAAAAGGCCCCGAATAGCCAAAGTAATTTTGAAGAAGAAGACCAAAGCAGGAGGCATCACAATCCCAGACTTTAGCCTCTACTACAAAGCTGTCATCATCAAGACAGCATGGTATTGGCACAAAAACAGACACATAGACCAATGGAATAGAATAGAAACCCCAGAACTAGACCCACAAACGTATGGCCAACTCATCTTTGACAAAGCAGGAAAGAACATCCAATGGAAAAAAGACAGTCTCTTTAACAAATGGTGCTGGGAGAACTGGACAGCAACATGCAGAAGGTTGAAACTAGACCACTTTCTCACACCATTCACAAAAATAAACTCAAAATGGATAAAGGACCTGAATGTGAGACAGGAAACCATCAAAACCTTAGAGGAGAAAGCAGGAAAAGACCTCTCTGACCTCAACTGTAGCAATCTCTTACTCGACACATCCCCAAAGGCAAGGGAATTAAAAGCAAAAGTGAATTACTGGGACCTTATGAAGATAAAAAGCTTCTGCACAGCAAAGGAAACAACCAACAAAAC
>NW_024416660.1:0-1380 GCF_014898765.1 Herpailurus yagouaroundi | reverse complement strand
AGACAGTGCTGCTAACCAACTCTTCAATTTCCTTTCCTAAATTTCCTTATCCCACTTGCAGTTAAGGGGAAACATGTGACTAGTTCTGACCAATTCTGACTAGTTCTCTGAGCTGAAATAACATGTGTTCCGAATAATCACAAGTTAGGAGAGGGAAGATGGCGGCGTAGGAGGACGCTGGGCTCACCGCACGTCCTGCTGATCACTTAGATTCCACCTACACCAGCCTAAATAACCCAGAAAACCGCCAGGGGATTAGCAGAACAGAGTCGCCGGAGCCAAGCGCAGACGAGAGGCCCACGGAAGAGGGTAGGAAGGGTGGCGAGGCGGTGCGAGCTCCACGGACTGGCGGGAGGGAGCCGGGGCGGAGGGGCGGCTCACCGGCCAAGCAGAGCCCCTGAGTCTGGCTTGCAAAAAGCGGAGGGGCCTGACGGACTTTGTTCCGACAGCAAGCGCGACTTAGCGTCTGGGAGGTCATAAGTTAACAGCTCTGCTCAGAAAGCGGGAAGGCTGGAGGACAAAGGGAAGGAGAGCTGCTGAGCCCCCTGACGACAGAGCTTAGTTTGGTAGGGAACAAAGGTGCTCGCCAGCGCCATCTCCCCCGCCCATCCCCCAGCCAAAATCCCAAAGAGAACCAGTTCCTGCCAGGGAACTTGCTCCCTCCGAGCAAACACCCAACTCTGCGCTTCTGCGGAGCCAAACCTCCGGCAGCGGATCTGACTCCCTCCTGCTGCCACAGGGCCCCTCCTGAAGTGGATCACCTAAGGAGAAGCAAGCTAAGCCTGCCCCTCCTGCCCCTGTGCACCTTGCCTACCCACCCCAGCTAAGATGCCAGATCCCCAGCATCACAAGCCTGGCAGTGTGCAAGTAGCCCAGACAGGCCACCCCACCCCACAGTGAATCCCGCCCCTAGGAGAGGGGAAGAGAAGGCACACACCAGTCTGACTGTGGCCCCAGCGGTGGGCTGGGGGCAGACATCAGGTCTGACTGTGGCCCCGCCCACCAACTCCAGTTATACACCACAGCACAGGGGAAGTGTCCTGCAGGTCCTTACCACGCCAGGGACTATCCAAAATGACCAAGCAGAAGAATTACCCTCAGAAGAATCTCCAGGAAATAACAACAGCTAATGAGCTGATCAAAAAGGATTTAAATAATATGACAGAAAGTGAATTTAGAATAATAGTCATAAAATTAATCGCTGGGCTTGAAAACAGTATAGCTGACAGCAGAGAATCTCTTGCTACAGAGATCAAGGGACTAAGGAACAGTCACGAGGAGCTGAAAAACGCTTTAAACGAAATGCATAACAAAATGGAAACCACCACGGCTCGGATTGAAGAGGCAGAGGAGAGAATAGGTGAACTAGAAGATAAAGTT
>NW_024416659.1:4383-9898 GCF_014898765.1 Herpailurus yagouaroundi | reverse complement strand
GACCCAGCAATAGCACTGCTAGGAATTTATCCAAGGGACACAGGAGTGCTGATGCATAGGGGCACTTGTACCCCAATGTTTATAGCAGCACTCTCAACAATAGCCAAATTATGGAAAGAGCCTAAATGTTCGTCAACGGATGAATGGGTAAAGAAATTGTGGTTTATATACACTATGGAATACTACGTGGCAATGAGAAAAAATGAAATCTGGCCTTTTGTAGCAACGTGGATGGAACTGGAGAGTGTGATGCTAAGTGAAATAAGGCATATAGAGAAAGACAGATACCATACGCTTTCACTCTTATGTGGATCCTGAGACACTTAACAGAAACACATGGGGGAGGGGAAGGAAAAAAAAAAAAGAGGTTAGAGTGGGAGAGAGCCAAAGCATAAGAGACTCTTAAAAACTGAGAGCAAACTGAGGGTTGATGGGGGGTGGGAGGGAGGGGAGGGTGGGTGATGGGTGTTGAGGAGGGCACCTTTTGGGATGAGCACTGGGTGTTGTATGGAAACTAATTTGACAATAAATTTCATATATTGAAAAAAATGAAAACAAATCATGGAGGTTGTACACACACAAAAAAGAAAAATATGGAAGTTTGGGAACATATCCTTCAGTCTTTGATTGTACTTAGACGTACGTTTTAGTTTTCCTTTTGGAATAGTTCCACACAGTCTTTTTTTTTCCCCCCCAAAGAAGATTAAAATTGATTGATGGTAAAAAAAAAAAAAATTCAGAAGACTATAATAACACAGTTCATACATAGTTTCTAGTAGTTGGATATACATATAAATAAATAAAAAGTTTGTGTAAATTTTATTTCGCCAAAAACTTTGGATCCAGATCTTGGAAATGAAATGATAATTAATGTATGAGTATTCTGTTAAATTTTATGTTTTCCTTAGGCCTCTAACCTAATAGATGTTATTTTCTTGATACACCGGCTATTCCTACATTATTTTCATTTGTTTTAATTATTTATAAGTTGTCTTCAAGTGTTAACTAGTCTTACTTTGAGATTGTGTGCTATGTGTCATTTGGATTCAAGGACGACAATGAAAATACTGTATTTCTTGGTTTTAGTACCACATCTTACTCTGTTGTAAAGTCATGTTTATCATTTGTGCTTTCCTCTATTTATAGCATATATTTAAACTCTTAGTATGTAGGTTTATCTCAAAAGAGTAATTGCCTGAGTGTTACCTCATTGATGTTGTAGCTTATCATTGAGCACTTAACTTTGTACACTACTATCCAGTTGATTAATACTTTACAAATAGGAGGATTTTAAGTAAGTCAAGATCTAGACCACATCTTTGCTTGTATGACGACCTCACTATATTACTCTTTTTTATCTCAGTAATACCAGTTAAACCTCACAATTATTTGTACTTTAAATGACTTACTAGCAGAGATGGTATGGAAATGAAGATTTATTTTTTTAGTTCCTGGATTATAACTTGGTAGACCTAGTAATGGTCAGACATGGTCTTGACCTAGTTTAACCAGCCTTCCTGGGCACTGAGATATGTCAGAATAGGTTAACAGGTTATAAGATTTTGAATTCAGTATAATGCTTTAACGATACTTAGGTTGCAACATGAATAAACAAGTTCGTGGTATTTAACCAATGTAAAATAATGAACAACTCCATTTTCTAAAATCATGTATGAGTAGGCAAACAAGTATGAATCATGCTATCTTTGAATGTAACAATACTCAGGCATGATTCTGTGATTGGAAATCCCCACTGATTTTAGGGAATGAAGCACATTCTACAGTAAATGCCAGGAATCTACATGGACAGCTGAACAGTGCAGAATGGAGAATAATACATGGTAGGAGGAGAATCCAAATTTGATCTTCACAAAAGAGTAGAAGGTACTTCAGAGAGCCTTTGAACTAGGTAAAGCATGTTAATGGGGAATTGAGGAATCTGTTAGCAGTGATTGATGTCAGGACCCCCATCTCAGTCCTGGAACTAACTTTGCCATTTGAGAAGTTCCAAGACAGGACCACGGGTTTGTATGAACCAGAGTATCAGGCACATTTATTACACCTTGAGGGAGTGAGCTGAGTGCTATATGACAGGAATCAAAATGAAAGGCAAAGTCTTAAATTTCTTGAACCTGTGCTACCCATTCCCCTACCATACATTGGATCAGATCTGATATTTTAACACGTGATATCTGTGACATGGTTTTGGGTGTCTACCATGTTGTGATGAGACACATGTTATATTCCCAAGAGTTCTCAAACGAGTCATTATTTTCCCTTTGTATTTTCTTAAGTGTTATGATTTAATTTTTACTTTTTTTTTAAATTTAGAGAGCATGACTGGGGGATGGGACAGAGAGAGAGAATCATGAGCAGGCTCCACGCTCAACATGGAACCTGACTCATGGCTCCATCTCATGACCCTGGGATCATGACTTGAACTGACATCAAGAGTTGGACACTTAACTGATTTAGCCACCCAGGTGCCTGTTGCTTGACTTTTTAGATAAATAGGCCCACAGGTATTGAATAACCCAATGTCTGAAAGCTAGTCAGTCTGAAAACTGATGGTGTAATTTAGATTTTTGTTTCTCTAACACTACAGCCATTCCACTTTGTGAAACATTGTTTACCATGTGGCATGATTTAACATGACAAGTCTTTCCACAACTCATTTATAAGCAAATCTACATAGCCTGTAGATGATGCACCTCCTGCCTTTTAGGATGAGAAATTTTCCTTTAATTTCAAAGGACATTTTCTGCTCTATCCCCATATTCTAGTTAAGTGCTTTAAGTGAGACCACATGTGTCTTCCTGAATGCCTCTAAGTTGGGGGGGGGTACATGGTACTCTCATGCAGGCTTCTATTTACATTCTGGTAAGCATTACGAGTTTATAATTTTTTATTCAGGATTGTGCTGGGTAACTGTGGACACAGATTTATTTATTAACATAAATTATGTTGACTTCATAAAATTAAAATGTATTTCTGTCTACTTGTAAAGTGATACTTGAAGGTAAATACTGTGAATTTGTAGGCAGCATTCTGCTTAATTCTGACTGAGACTTTAGTTTGTAAAGAATAAATTACTGTATAATTTATTTCAAGGGCCTATGCTTAGAGAATATTAACAAATGTTTGCCCTGTTAGACTATAAATGTTATTTTTTAAATAATGCCTTACACTCCCAAGAAATCTGTCTAAAATAATTATTTCCTTATGTATGGTGAATTATCATGAATCAGACAATGCTTTTCAAGCTATGTGAGCAAAAATAGAGTATAATTTCCTTTAATTCAGTTCAAAATAATGTATGCAGCTAATGACACTCATTTTAGGGACACATTGCATTAGGGCATGGACTTGGTGCCTGGTCTCCAAAGCTGGGAATGAATGGTAACTTGGTAATTTTCTATGCACCGTAACAGTGAGTTTTAGAGAAATGGGTGATGGATCTGTGTATTTTTCAGTTCAAGTGTTCTCTTACACATTATGAGAGCATTCCAGTAGTTAAAAGAACGTGCCTTTTTATAAGGGCATATGGTAGCTTAAACAGTTGGGGTCGTCTAATAAGGGGTAGACAGTATTCACTTGACCTTAAAGTAGCCAGCAATGTGTATACTGAACTCTAATTTAAGATGGTAGAGTTTCCCCACACTGTATGTACTCCCACATCACTTTTGTTTTCCTCCTAGTCCATGGCTGGGGAATAGATACATTACTGTATTTTTAAAAAAGAGGCAAATCCCCAAAGGTTAAGTACTGTTGATTTATAAGACCATTCAAACCATCTATTCACCAATAACGATAATAGGCAATGCAAAATATATTAAGCTCTGCATATATTAGTCGTTAAAATTCATAAATGTGCATAAATTAATGAATGATATCCTTTAACTTTTTCTTAGTAATCCTCATAAAAGTTTATGTTGCAGAAAAATAGATTGGGTTACGTGAGCCCCAAATTGAAAACTAACTATACTAGAGTTTTCCCTTGAGATAGTATATGTACAGAGTAAATGAAAGGTTGTTTACCATTTTATGTTATGTTGGTTTCTTAAGATTAGGGAACACGGAGGCCAGACGGTTATATTAGATGTAAGAGATAACAAATGTGTAATGAGATTGTTTGTGCCTAAGCTATAGTTCACATAGATACCAAATTGTGGAAGCATTATGTGAAAAATCAAGTCTAACAGTCACTTTGCCTTCTTCTAATTGTGAGAAAGAAGCCTGAAGCATGGAGTATAAAGCCAAAACACTGAAATTCTTAGGCTATATTGGCATTCTGTTGGTATAATGAGACAAAAGTATTTTTAAAAGATACTTCCCAGATAATCTGATATATGGTCTATTTGGCCCATATTTCAGTTGTGAGCAAAATGTTTCTAATAGCAAAACCTAAGTAGGACACAAAACCATCTAAGTGGTTAAGAAGGAGATATATGTTGTCTTTGTCTTGTAAGATTTTTGTGTTGGCTTGTTCTTTGCTCATTTAGCACTCAGATGCTATCTAATTAAGTACTCCCATGCCCTCAGATTTTTATGTATTGGTCTGTTTGGCAGCTTATAATATGTAATCATATCTCAATAGCTTGTAACAGCATATAGTTATTTTCCTTTCTGGTTACATACCTATTTCTACACTGTATTTTTTAAAATTCTGATATAATTAACATACAGCTTCATATTCATTTCAGGTGTGCTATATAGTGATTAAACAATTCTATACAATACTGAGTACTCATCAAGATAAGTGTACTCTTAGTCCCCTTTACTTCTTTGACTGGCCCTCTCTCCCATCTCCCCTGTGGCAACTACCAGTTTATTCTGTATAATTAAAAGTCTGGGTTTTCTTGTCTCTATTTTTCTTCATTCATTTGTTCTGTCTCTTAAATTCTACATATGAGTGAAATCATATGGTATTTGTCTTTATCTGACTTATTTTGCTTAGCATAATACTTTGTAGATCCATCCATGTTGTTGGAAATGGCAAGATGTCATTCTATTTTATGGCTGAGTACCATTTCACTGTGTGTGTGTGTGTGTGTGTGTGTGTGTGTGTGTGTACGTACGCGCGCGCACGTGTATCGCATCTTATGTATCTGTTCACCTACTAATGGATATTGTGTTGCTTCCATATCTTGGCTATTGTAAATGCTGCAGTAAACATAGGGGTGCATATGTCTTTTCAAATGAGTGATTACTTACTTTAGACTGTAGGTTAGGATCAGCTTGGCTTCATAAGTCTTGAAATTCCAGGTTCCTGACTGACAGGTGACCTCTAATTCAGAATAAAAAAATTTTATCCAGAGGACTGTTAGGAAGAAGACGGGTGGAAATTTGTAATGTCTCTAAGCATTTTTGTGTGAATGTTTCAAAGCATTGTGTTTGCTCACCATTTCTCGGCCAAAGTAAACATCATTGGCCAAAACCAGGCGAAAGTCTGGAAAGTGAAAAATTAGAACTACTCATACATGGAAGGAGCAAGTAAATACCAAAAAAAAAAAAA
>NW_024416659.1:0-4283 GCF_014898765.1 Herpailurus yagouaroundi | reverse complement strand
TGAGTGGCTCAGTCGGTTAAGTGTCTGACTTTGGCTCAGATCATGATCTCACCTGTTGGTGGGTTTGAGCCCTGCATTGGGCTTTGTTCTGAATGCTTGCTCAGAGCCTGAAGCCTGCTTTGGATTCTCTGCACCTCCTCCACTCATGCTCTGTGCCACTCTATCTCTCAAAAATAAATACATGTGAAAAAAATTCATACTATATCCTTGGGGTTTCCAGAATTGTTTTATTAATATCTACTTATTGAGATGGTTCTGAAAATTGGGCATGCATTGCTTTGTGTTGATCCTCATCTAAGTAGTGTTAGCAGTAGCAATTATAATAATAATGCAGAGAAAATAATAGAAAAAAAAATCAGTTTAAAAGAAGGAAACATCGATAGTAAAAGCTTTGCACTTATATGGACCTTTGCTTCACACAGCATTTCTTTTCCAGGTGATAGCAACCAGGCAATACACAAATAGTTACCCTAGGCAGCCCAAAATAGATTCCACCAAGTTTATTCACTGCACATGGTGAGTGGTATTCATAAGAAAACAAGATAGTCTCGGTTTAGAACCTGTCTATTGTTATTTCACATACGTTTTTATGATTTATTTTCCTAGCTTAAATTTTATTACAAGTACATTAGGAGAAATAACAATGACACCAATTTGACTTGACAGCTGACAGCCTGAAATGAAGAAAATATGTGAATTATTCGTCCTAATGTTTCACCCTTTGTTATTTCCATACCATTTGCATGGGACTTTATAGTTCCTCCCTGAAGGCACTTTATATTTCCCTGTCTGCTTGACTGTGTACTTACCCACATGACTTACATTAGAAAAAGGATGAAGTAGTTGTAAAAGTGTGCCAGTTGCAAACCTAGGCTTTAATATGCCTTGATATATTCCCTTTTGCTTTTTCTATCCTCATGAAGTGAACTTGCTTTTGCTAACCTGTTAGTCTAGAAAGGATGAGAGGCACATGGAGCATAGCTGATGTATCTGAACTTGAATAAGGTCAGCACAAGCCTAGCTAATCTATGTGTCATGATTATTTTATACCAGTAAATACTGAGGTCTACTTGTATGTTTTCATAATTTAAAGTTAGTAATTGATAGTGAATAATGTTAACATGACAGTAATTGAAACACAAACATTGCTGTAGATTAGAGCTCTCTAATGTTGTACAAAAGGGTAATAGCTATTTGTTTAAAAGGGAATCTAAGGTCAAATAAGTTTGAGAAGATGTGGGTTAAATAAAAAGACATACTGTGGGCCACTGAGAGACTATTAAGTTCTGTTAATGTCAAAGAGTTAGAGTTAGCTGCATTTAAAAAGTGGTTATCAGACAGCTCATATTAATAGGAATAGTAACAAGTATCATTTCTCTAAACACAGTTAAATAAAGAAAGGTGATTCCTGGGCGATTTACCAGAGTAATTAAAAATCCTATTTGCCCTGAAAGCATCATTGTTGGATCCTTCCACATCACACTGACAATGATGCTGTGTCATTGAGAAAAACTTAAAGGAAACTCAGCAGGTTTCAAGATGTATAGTAATAGAAATTATTATATACATTTTTTTCTTCGTGTGTCAGCATCATTTTATATAAAAACTATTTAACAAATCCTGTTATCTGCTAAATCATACAGTTTTCAACGAAATACACTTAACAATAGGTTGAGTGTTTCAAATCAGATTATTGGAAAAGATAATAACCACTTCATTCTAAGACTGAAAAATTTCTCTATTGCCATTTCTATAGTTACTTAAAATTCAGGTTAAGAAAATGCTCAAGAGATAATCAATTGATTTTTTATTTCCATCTTAAGTATTGCAAAGCCAGGAATAACATTAGATGATATGGTAACAAAAATTATAATTAATCTCAGAACCATGGAAAGGTAGAGATATGATATGTGGACAATTCAAATTTCTTCCCTGTAAGAAACTTTTTGTTTTATACAACGGTACTAGGTAGTTACTGTGTTGAAATTTAAATTTCATTCCAATGGAAAAGGTTAAAGCAGTATATTATTTTCCTTTGAGTCATTACAGCTCATGTTCTGGCCATTTACCTTTAATCATTTTTACCCCCTTGTACTAATATTGAGGCAAAAAAAAATTAATCATCCCCTGAATTCACTGCTTCATATATTGAGTACTCTATGATGTAATGTATAAACTTCTAACATTACATTACTTACCAGCTTCATCTTAAAATACTTTCTAGAATTAACTTCCTCTTTGCTTATTCTAGTTAAACTTTACTGTATTAGTAATTAATGTAGTTATCTCCATGTGTATTTACTTGATGGAAGATGCTTTGGCCACCCTACAGTATCTGTGGATACCAGGCAGATCAGGGATTCCAAGGTGAGTAACTTTGGAATTGAAAGTCAACACTTTAGCCAAACTGTCATCATTGAAGTGTTTGCAAAGACATGGCAGTGTTAACTTAGCAGCTTTAACCTAAAGTGGATGAAACAGCTTCAAAAGCTAATCTGACAGGCTTTCTAAGAAGTTGGTACTTTCGCACTTTTAGGTAATTTCATGACAACCTGGAAGAAATGAAAAGGAATTTGTCATTATACATCTATTTGACAAGATTGCATTGACAATCTCTTATAAAATGCAATCCTGAAATGAAAGTTAAGAAGAATTCTGAAAATTGCAATCTGTTACAAAGAAATTTTCTACTTAAAAAGACCTATTTAACATATTTGGCTTAATAAACCGTAAGCCTCTGTGTATATACACATATATATATATATATATGTAAATCTCTGTTACTGTAACACTTAGATAAATATCTCCTAGAAGTACAGGGCTTGTCTGAATTTTGAAACCAGATGAATTTGACTTAACTCTCTCAGTGAAATATCCTTACTCTGATGAAATTTGAACCTAACTTTCAGGACACTGTATGTGGTATTTGGGGGAAAAACAAGTACCTAGGGAAGGTATCTACATTTTCTAGCACATTTAAACCAATCGGGTATGAACAAAACTGAAAAATTAAAGGCACATGCAGGTTGAAGGTTGGGAATATTTAAATTGAACTATGTTATAAAAAGACTATATGTAAGGTACTTTAAGATTTCTCACACTGCCTTAATTACGGGATTTTTGTCCTGTTTATCAATAACTGGTGGTGACAAAAGCAAGTTAATTTTTTTTCTCCTTTGGAAGGTGAAATACTGCTGCACAGCATCATTCAAAGTCCAGCCCTGGAAACAGCCAACTCTGTTAGCATAGAATAGCAGTGTAAGGAGTTCTGTATCCAGGGTGGAATATTATACAGCAATAAGAGTGAATGGAGGATAACTCCAACTCCATGTACTGACATGGCTGAGCTGTACAAACAATCCTAACTAAAGTAATCCAGCTACCACAAACTAGATGCTTCATGATTACATTTGCATACATTTTGAACAAGGCAACTATGGTATTGCAAAATATGCATAACCTAAAACTGACCCATATAACTATTTTGAAGTGTGCATTTCAGTACCAGTAAGTGAATTCATAGTGTTGTGCCGCAATCCCCACTGTCCGTTGATAGAAATTTTTACTGTTCTAAATAAAGTGAAGTTCTGTACTCCTGAAACAGTAAATCCCCCTGTCCCTTCACGCAGCCCCTAGTAAAGTAGCTTCTGCTTTTCGTGTATGAATCCACCCATTCTAGGGACTCATATAAGTGGAATCGTACAATATTTGACCTTTTGTGTCTGGCCTATTTTTTTTTTTATATATGAAATTTATTGTCAAATTGGTTTCCATACAACACCCAGTGCTCATCCCAAAAGGTGCCCTCCACAATACCCATCACCCACCCTCTACTCCCTCCCACCCCCCATCAACCCTCAGTTTGCTCTCAGTTCTCAACAGTCTCTTATACTTTGGCTCTCTCCCACTCTAACCTCTTTTTTTTTTTTTCCCTTCCCCTCCCCCATGGGTTCCTGTTAAGTTTCTCAGGATCCACATAAGAGTGAAACCATATGGTATCTGTCTTTCTCTGTATGGCTTATTTCACTTAGCATCACACTCTCCAGTTCCATCCACGTTGCTACAAAAGGCCATATTTCATTTTTTCTCATTGCCACGTAGTATTCCATAGTGTATATAAACCACAATTTCTTGATCCATTCATCAGTTGATGGACATTTAGGCTCTTTCCATAATTTGGCTATTGTTGAGAGTGCTGCTATGAACATTGGGGTTCAAGTGCCCCTATGCATCAGTACTCCTGTGTCCCTTGGATAAATTCCTAGCAGTGCTATTGCTGGGTC
>NW_024416658.1:1029-1885 GCF_014898765.1 Herpailurus yagouaroundi | reverse complement strand
CGGAGGTTTGGCTCCGCAGAAGCGCAGAGTTGGGTGTTTGCGCGGAGCGAGCAAGTTCCCTGGCAGGAACTGGTTCTCTTTGGGATTTTGGCTGGGGGATGGGCGGGGGAGATGGCGCTGGCGAGCGCCTTTGTTCCCCACCAAACTGAGCTCTGTCGTCCGGGGGCTCAGCAGCTTTCCTTCCCTTTGTCCTCCAGCCTTCCCGCTTTCTGAGCAGAGCTGTTAACTTATGACCTCCCAGCCGCTAAGTCGCGCTTGCTGTCGGAACACAGTCCGTCAGGCCGCTCCGCTTTTTGCAAGCCAGACTCGGGGGCTCTGCTTGGCCGGCGAGCCGCCCCTCCGCCCCGGCTCCCTCCCGCCAGTCCGTGGAGCGCGCACCGCCTCGCCGCCCTTCCTACCCTCTTCCGTGGGCCTCTCGTCTGCGCTTGGCTCCGGCGACTCCGTTCTGCTAATCCTCTGGTGGTTTTCTGGGTTATTTAGGCAGGTGTAGGTGGAATCTAAGTGATCAGCAGGACGCGCGGTGAGCCCAGCGTCCTCCTACGCCGCCATCTTCTCTCCAACCCCTCCAAGATGTGAAATTAATATAAACTCTGTTAATTTAATCAAACAAATGAGGCCATTAGACTAAGGTGGTTTTAATGCCTTGGGAGCCTTCTATGCAAACCAAAATCTAGGCCTGAAAATGCTTCAAAGATTTGATTTTGAAACCTAAGAACAGGTAATCACAAAGAGCCAAATAGGCGTTAGGCTATAGCCAATGGATAATGTCCTTACTTTTCTTCCACTTTTTCTCTATGATAGTCTCTCCCTGATTCCTGTTGGTCTAGTGCTCCTAACCACTTCTTTTTTTTTTTTT
>NW_024416658.1:0-929 GCF_014898765.1 Herpailurus yagouaroundi | reverse complement strand
TTTTAATTTTTTTTCAATATATGAAATTTATTGTCAAATTGGTTTCCGTACAACACCCAGTGCTTACCACTTCTGATTCCAATCAATTTTTGCTCAGATATACTCTTAAAGACTGTCAGATGCCTCAGGTCATCTTTCAAACAGCTTAAGTCTTAATTTTTTTAATGTTTATTTATTTTTGAGAGACACAGCATGAGTTGGGGAGGGGCAGAGAGAGAGGAAGACACAGAATCTGAAGCAGGCTCCAGGCTCTGAGCTGTCAGCACAGAGCCTGATGCGGAGAAGGAACTCACAAACTGTGAGATCATGACCTGAGCTGAAGTTGGATGCTTAGCTGACTGAGCCACCCTGGCGCTCCTCAAATAGCTTAAATCTTGATCATCTTCTTAGTCCCTATGCACTTAATCCAACTGAGATGTCTGAGATTCAGACTATTGTTGCCAGCTTGCTGTTCCCAGGGCAAGTCAATTCACATCTTATGGCCATACTTTTGAGGCATGCTATCCAAAAGTTTTCTTTCTGAGAGTCAGAGCTAGTGGTTTTGGTAAAGTATTTTAGGAAGTAGGAAGAATGGCAATTAAATGGTTTTAGAAATACTTATTCTCTTGTTTGTTCATTGACATAAGTTTTCACCTTAATTCATTTTAACTGCACCTCTTTTACTACGTTATAAAGAAATCACAGGAGTGTTTGAAATCCATCCATCAGTTAAATAAAATAGATTGTCTAAAGTTTTTGAACTTTATTTTTAACTTATTTTCTGAATCAGTCTGCATTAAAGTTGCAGAAACATTTCACAGCACATGCACTCTGAATTTTCTGGACCCTGAGGGGAGATTCAGAGAAGAGTTGGGAGAATTAAAAAGAAAAGAGAAGAAGAAGGAGAAGGAGAAGAAGAAGAAGAAGAAGAAGAAGAAGAAGAAGAAGAA
>NW_024416657.1:2586-4184 GCF_014898765.1 Herpailurus yagouaroundi | reverse complement strand
TATGAAGAGACATTTCTCCAAAGAAGACATACAGATGGCCAACAGACACATGAAAAGGTGCTCAACATCACTAATCTTCAGGGAAATGCAAATCAAAACTACAATGGGATATCACCTCACATTTGTCAGAATAGCTAAAATCAAAAACACAAGAAACCAGTGTTGGCAAGGATGTGGAAAAATAGGCACCCTCATGCACTGTTGCTTGGAATACAAACTGGTGCAGCTATTGTGGAAAACAGTATGGAGGTTCCTTAGAAATTTTAAAATAGAACTAGCTTACTATCCAGTAATCACACTGCTGGGTATTTACCGTAAAAATACAAAAATGCCAAGCCAATGGGATACACACACTCTTATATTTATTGCAGCATTATTCACAATAGCCAAGATACGGAAGCAGCCTAAATGTCCATCGATGGATGAATAGATAAGTTGTGGTACACACACACATGCACACACACACACACACACACACACACACACACACACAATGGAATATTACTCAGCTATTAAAAAGGATGAAATCTTGCCATTGACAACAACATGGATAGAGCTAGGGCACATAATGCTAAGTGAAATAAGTCAGTCAGAGAAAGACAAATACCATCTGATCTCATTCACATGTGGAATTTAAGAAACAAAACAAATGAGCAAAGAAAAAAGAGAGACAGAAATACCAGCTAGGGATCTGTTAGGTACTACTTCTATTGTGTGGTTTACAAAAATCTCTAATCAGATTCTTTAGGGTATTTTTTTTTATAACCAGGGTGATTCATGCTGCTTTCAAACAGGAAATTGTTTGTGTAGGGGAAATAGAATATGTTGAAGTGGGTCTCACCATCAAAGGAGTGAATTGGCCACTCTGAAATTAGACAAGATTTTCTCAACTGAAAAAAAAAATCACTGAGGAAATATAATATAGTGCACTACTATAAAATATTTCCGGTGAGCCAAAAAAGAATTCATGGCCCAGTTTTTGAAAACTTCTATTGAGATGCTAAGTTTCTGCAATAAGGATCATGATGGAAAAAAAGACTTTACCTTCCTCAAATATTTTGTATTCTAACCCAGGGCATGTGTGGTGAAACAGAATAATGGAGGAACACACGCACTTTATCAAAATACTTGTTCTGTCGGTTTTTCTTATTTTACACGTCTGCATGTTCCAAGGAAGGAAAAATGCTGACCAGACTGAGATTAGGTGAAGAATATCTAAACAAACAAAAAAAAATTCAGAGTTATTTTAATATCAAGTCTCAAAGCACTTACATTTTTACTTCAGTTGTTTATTTACTGTTGACTGAAGAGTTATTGCAGGGAAGAAAGATAATTCCTGACTATGAATAAAGCCAGTTTACAGAGTTAAAGGCATTACTATACATCCAGCTGACTCATTACTGGGTTTGTCATGATGCTTGTCCTTTTTCCTTATTTGATGCCCCTCCTCCCACCAAAAAGGAAAAAGGATTTAAAAAGTATCATTTAATTGTTGAGAGTCTTCTCAGGTGAAAGGAAGGAAGGAAGGAAGGAAGGAAGGAAGGAAGGAAGGAAGGAAGGAAGGAAGGAAGGAAGGAAGGAAGGAAGGAAGGAAGGAA
>NW_024416657.1:0-2576 GCF_014898765.1 Herpailurus yagouaroundi | reverse complement strand
GAAGGAAGGAAGGAAGGAAGGAAGGAAGGAAGGAAGGAAGGAAGGAAAAAAAAGGGAGAGAGAGAAAGAGAGAAGGAAGGAAGGAAAGAAAGAGAGAGAGAAGGAAGGAAAGAAGGAAAGAAAGAAAGAAGAAAGAAAGAAAGAAAGAAAGAAAGAAAGAAAGAAAGAAAGAAAAAAGACAACTTCAAGAAAGGAGGGATCAAGCAAAAATCATCATATTATGTCCACAATTTAAATCAGTCTTATGAAATTATTGAACACAATTAATTTCAGAAGGGATCAGATGAATCTGTATTAATTACAATACATAAAGTTCCAAACATAAAGACCTTATTATCCCCAGGAATTTTATCACATGTAACAGTTTATGTTCATTGCATGCTCAACTTGTGCCAGTTGATGTGCTAAGCACCTGATTTGCATAACCTCATTTAATTCTCCCAGCAATCCACTGAGAAACACGTGACAGGTTTCCCAGAATCTATGATTTAGCAATGATAGAAGGAAAACAAAGCCATTAAAGTCATTTGCATGGAAAGGCACAGACATAGCCTAAAAATCAAGGTGATGAAAAGATTAAAAGATGAAACAGAGTAAAATTAGAAAGACGAATTAAGTCCAGAAGATGAGAATTGAATAGTGCACACTAGTTCTAAGTCAGCAATTATAGACTCCATTATGTCCAGGATTCAGACTTTAAACGACAAAAATTACAAAATGTCAGCCTCATTGGCAAAGGTAGAAAATTCATTTCTGAGGTGTTTTGACTACTAATCTGGGAAATCAAGACCTTTCAATTCATCAGCTAGTGAATTGTTGGAATACGTTCATTTCATAATATAAAATTAACTCACTGAGTATAAGCTAATTGGCAGTTTTATGATAATCTGAAGCTCTCATTTCGGTTTGGGTAAACTGAAGAACTTTCTGTCTTTGTGAAAAAGAATAGATAGGTAAGGTCATTCTCAATTTAAATAAATTTACTAGAATCAGGGGATTACCCCAGACCCAAGAAAACCAGTAAATCCTCTCTTCATTTTCTTTAGTAAAATAGGTCAAACACTCTGTATCCTGGGCTGACAATGCTCCTGCACAAAAAGACCAGAATATCTTAAAGAAAAAAGCTAAATGAAAATCCCCTTTCTCCCTGATGGTCATATTATTTTGGTTTATCTTTATCTACCTTTAGATAAATTATTACATCTTTTGAAATATGTGTGTCAGAGTACCTATTTGCCCCTGACTAATGAAAAAAGTAAATGGAAGTTTTCCATCATCTCTATGATATTTCATACAACATAATTTTAGATGAAAGATACACAGAATTATTTTTACTAAATGGTATCACAAAGTAAGTACTCAATGATGGATTCAAACCCTTCAGTGAGGTATAGCCTTACCTAGGTGAAACTGGTAGTCTGGGTATATTAACTTAATATCCAGGAGGAAAACAAAATCTTTTTTTTTCACCTGTGCTTTTAATATTTTTAAATTTTAATTTCATATAACATACATACAGTGTTATATTAGTTTCAAGTGTACAATTTAGTGATTCAACAATTCTATACACTACTCAGTGCTCATGATAAATGTACTCTTTAATCTCCATCACTTATTCCACCCGTCTCCCTACCTACCTCCCTTCTGACAACCATCAGCTTATTTCTTTATAATTAGGAGTCTGTTCTTTGGTTTGTCTCTTTTTTTTCCCTTGTTCATTTGTTTTGTTTCTTAAATAGCACATATAAGTGAAATCATATGGTATTTGTCTTTCTCTCATTTCACTTAGCACTATGCCCTGTAGATCCACCCATGATGTTGAAAATGGCAAGATTTCACTCTTTTTTTATGGCTGAGTAATATTTCATTGTGTATGTATGTATGTATGTATGTGTGTATGTGTGTATATGTGTGTGTATATATATACATATATGTGTATATATATACACATATATAGCATATATATACACATATATATACTATATATGTGTATATATATGCTATATATATACATATATACTATATATATACACTATACCATACTATACTATACATACTATATACATACTATATATGTATATGTGTGTGTGTGTATATATATATATTATATATATATATATATATAGTATGTCTTCTTTATCCATTTATCTGTCAACAGACACTTGGGTTGCTTCCATGAGTTTACATTGTAAAAAAATGCTGCAATAAACATAGGGATGCATATATCTTTTTAAATTGGTGTTTTCATATTCTTTAGATAAATACCCAGGAGTATCATATAATTATATGATACTACTGGATCATATGATAATTCTATCTTTAATTTTTTGAGGAACCTCCATTCTGTTTTCCACAGTGGTTATACCAGTATGCAACAGTGCATGAAGGTTCCTATTTCTGCACATTGTTGCTAACACTTGTTTCTTGTGTTTTTGATTTTAGCCATTCTGACAGATGTGAGGTGATGTTTCGCTGTAGTTTTGATTTGCATTTCCTTGAAGATTAGTGATGTTTAGCATCTTGTCATGAGTCTGTTGGCCATCTGTATGTCTTCTTTGGAGAAATGTCTCTTCATA
>NW_024416656.1:3049-3461 GCF_014898765.1 Herpailurus yagouaroundi | reverse complement strand
TGGCCTATGCTTAAGGAAAAGGGAATGGAGGTCCCCCTTTTGAAGGGCTTAAAAGAGAATTTATGGACATATTTTAGACAGCCACAGCCTGTCTGCTGGCCTCCTATTATTAACTCTCATCCTGCATGAAAAATATCCTCAACTTTCCCCAAGAATCCTGGCTCTTAAAGACCCAACCCTTGTAACATCAGCTCAAATTCCAGGATATTGTTATCTAAGTTAGGTCCAGGTGTGAATGAGTCTCCTAGGGCGCACTGGTCCTCGAATACACTTTCAATCTGAAGACCTATGAATGAAGACCTATGAATTCAGCAAACAACCAACATGGGCATGTGATAACCAGAAAACACACACACAAAACACACCACACACACACACACACACACACACACACACACACACACACACACAC
>NW_024416656.1:0-3039 GCF_014898765.1 Herpailurus yagouaroundi | reverse complement strand
ACACACACACACACACACACACACACACACACACACACACACACACAGAAAAAACAAACAAACCAACAAAACACAAACATTGCTGTTCCAAAGAAAGGAAGGAGGTTATCATGAATGAGTCACTGGTCCATAGCAATCGTGAAGTTCAGCTGGTACAGGTATGCAGTCCTTTCATTGGGTCTTAAGGCCTGGGAATGATATTCCATGGCCCTAGCTCCTCCGGGGTTCTGGCTTTCAACCTCCAAGTCATGCTTCCCTTCTCATGAAAGGTAGCCTGTGTCTACAGCCTTATTTTTGTCTCGGCCTACTTACTGATTGGAGGAGTTTGTGGGTCCAAAACCTTCTTTCATTTTACTCTCTGGGATTAAGTAAACCTTCCTCTACCATGGACTTCTTCAAACATTTATAAGGAAAAACACTCCTAAACTTCAAGTGATATTGTAACGGAGAGAACCCTCTGCCCCACAGTTTACTCTGCGAGGGTATGCTTATGAGATAGAACACTTGTATTCTCCAAGACCCTTCTTCATTTAGGAAACTTTTCTAGCATCTTTTCCCCAAAGTCATCTGCTGAGTGATGTTGGTAATAATTTCACCTTCAATAAGAGTGACATTATTGATGTTATCTGTGCTAATAAAACATGAAATTGTATTTGAATGGCATTGAGGAAGTGCAAGTACTATCGGTTAGGGACGTGTTCAGCTGTCACAGAAAGGCTGCCACCAGTGGCATAATCAAAGTGAGTTTTACTCACAAAGATGCTGTAGGCTGTGTTCCATTAAAGCAGCAATGTCATCTGCAGCAGGCTGCAGGGAATGGCAGAGCTGCCAATTTCTTTATGACCTCCTACAAAATTTTGGAAAAAAGGGTAGCAGCCATTAATATAATACTACCATTGTTTTTAGCATTTACCGTCTTCAAGATGCAGCACATGTGTGAGCATTTCAAGCTCACAGCACATCTGTGAGGTAGAATTGTTGATGTCTTTTGGAGGTCATTCATTTACTTCTTAAGTCAAAAATTAGCTGTCATATGTCTAGGGCATGTGGCTTCACCAAATCCCCTCCTAGGTTTCCTTGGCTTATCAATGCATCAAGCAAACTCATAGGAATTCTAGAATTTAATACTTGTGGGCCATGGAGAAACCAGTTCTGCCTTATCAAATCACATTAAATACTCAGGCCATTCAGTATACTCTCAGATGAACCCTTGGAAGGTGCTCCTGTATTAGCGTTGTATTTCTGTTCGCAAGAACCTTGCCTCCTAGGAGGCACGGTAAACTTCATATCTATTAGTAATTGCCAACAAAGTACAAACCAAGAGTTTTCTTTGCCTTCTTGTTGACACGTTAGAATATATACTAAGTTACCACGTTTCCTTGTTTTAATTCTTAGCATCATATACCAACTGCAATATCATCACGGAACAATGGTGGCCCCGCATGTAGCATCATCAGCTCTGGAAACTTCAGGCATGGCCACGGTAACAGTTAGGGTGGACTCCATCTAGATCTTGGCCACTTGGGCTTGTCTGATTCTCTCCGTTTATCTACCTCCCACCCCACACCCAGAGCCCCAGCAGCAGTGAGAGTCTGGTTAGTCAGGGAATCTCCAGCAGATACAGATGCAGATGCAGATGCAGATGCAGATCATTCTCTGGATAATCTTTATGGTTGATGGTGGACTGGGTAGCAGGACGAGTGCAGACAGAAACACCTGATTTGGGTGCCATCAAGCCGTCTCTGTGCCCTCCCTGAGAAATGGGACAGTATGCATTTCAAACACTTCAAGTATCCACTTCTCCCTGCACACTACTGTGTTTTGTTGCTTCCATCCACCTACCAAAGCAACCCAAACTTTATGCTAAAGAGAGTGGGGCTCTTATGTCCTTTGCAGATTGGAATGCTGTTACTAGTTTGGGTTATCTTAACAAAACCTGGCACATTACCTAAAAATGTAGAATTCGGTGTGAATTCGGAATCCGCACCTGTATTAAGCCCTCCATGATTCCGTTGTTTAGGGAGAGGTATCAGACCATACTGTAAGAAACCCTGCCTTCGAATGCTACAGCTATGGACTTTCAAAGCACTATTTTTAACCTGATTATCCAAAGTCATTAATTCTTTGTGAGTATACATTCAGAGCTTTTTTAAGATCTGGATCGTAGTCTCCAATTTTTTCATGACCTTCCTAACCCATTGATTCACCGAGTTCTCTTTATTTTTGAATCGTTCTCTTGGGCATTTGACCAAACCTGTCAAATAAAAAATGTCCTCAATTTGAATATATGAACATTTAACAGCAGTCACCTGCTCAGTGCCGAAATATTTTATTATTTCTGTTAGGAGTTTATTCTGTCTGTGGACGGTGAAGAAACAAATGCATGTTTTTGTTTTTTTTTTTTTCTGTTTTGTTTGTTTGTTTTTTTCATTTTCCCCACATAAGTAAGTAGATGTCAAGACAGAATGCTAGGTACCTGTCAAGGGTAATAGGATGTTCAGGAGTTTAAATGAGATTTCTGTCATCAAAAAAGAAAAAAAAATTATTTGATGAACTAAGATTAGCTAAGCTTTATAAATGAAAGGAAAATAGCCATGAACTCAGATAAAAGTTAGGTAATGAAGTACTTTTCCCTAGGGCAACAAGGAGTTATGAGAAATACCATCATCTGTAGATTTGTACTAAAAAGCTCTACTGACACGATGATAAAGCTCACCTTTAAAGCTTGCTTTGTGTATTGATATTAGTCCTTTCTTCTTGAAATCTAAAGAAGCTTTTTCTTTTTGGCTGTTAACATGAAATGAAAAGACACTTCCCCCCTATCTTTTCTTCTGCCGTTTTTACGCTGAGCTTCTTACAAAATTCTTTTATGTATTCGTTGCTTTTTATCTTCATCCTTTGTCCGAAACAAGCCTTGAGATTGGGAATGATGTGGACTATTTCTAACCCAAGCTCACAGGACTTAACTTCTCATAAAACCCATCATTTGAGGAGGCATTGAAGTCGTATCACGGATTTCCTTGTGCAGCCCATGGGCAG
>NW_024416655.1:0-9466 GCF_014898765.1 Herpailurus yagouaroundi | reverse complement strand
AAACAAACAAACAAACAAACAAACATACTAAGAGTTTACTATGTACCAAGAATGGAATGTAACAGAAATTTAGTAATCTCACTTTTTAAGGTACTCTTTTCCCCTTTTAATAAAGAAACAGAGCACAAGAGTGAGTGACTTGCCCCAATCATTCAAACACCTCACCCACAGCCAAGCACTGCTCCAGAAGATTGGTACACAGTAGCAAACAAAATCAAGTTTCTGCCCACACAGAGCTTAAATTTTAGTTACCAAGGGGTAAGCCCTGATTCTACCCTAGACTGAAGTTACCAGATTAAATAAAGGATGCCCCATTAAATCTGAATTTCAGATAAATGAATAATTTTGTCCCATGCAATGTGGGACACACTATACTTTAGTATTAGTCACTGTTGATACAAGTTCAGCTGAGCATCCTATATTTTTATTTGCTAATTCTGGCAACCCCAGCTTAGATATAACTACAAAACCCTTCCTCAATCCTTTTACTGTATCTCAATGTCTCTAATCAGTGACATCAACAAAGTATTACATTGTACATTGTAATACAGTATATATACGTTAACTCAGAAGTTAACGATGCAATGCATTCTAGTATCTTCTACTCTTTTTCATTTTTCTAAAAATGCTTGTCATGACCCACTAGAGTGATTTTACACTTTATTAAGGGGTCATGACCTACAGTTCAAAAAATATAAAAAGCAATTTAACTTTGTCTTAGGTCACTATTATGAGCACATCAACTAACAACACTGTGCTATGAAATAGTAATGATTCGGTCTACTAAGGCATAGAATTGTAACTAAAAGCCAAATGAAATATTCTTTAGTTCTCATGTCTGTTTTTTGTAATTCTCTCATCTCTTAACTTTCTGTCATGCTATTTTTATTTCTCACTGCTGTCATTGTGTTTGCCTCTAAAAGTTTTGCCTTTCTATTGCTGGCAATGTGTAAATCATGTAAAGTAAAAGCAAATAAACTCTGAAAGAGGCCATGAAGAACTCGTCCTTTCTACAATCTCCACAAGCTTCAATGTAAAAACTGTAGGTCTTGTCTTTACTTAATTATCAAGTATATTTCAGTAATGAAAATAACTACACAATCTCCACAAAAAAAGTTTTTGAGACCCAAAAGAAAAATGCACAATTTAGTACAAAACTAGCTTTTTCTTTAACTAAAACTATAATCAAGATTAATTTTGACTATTTACAAAGATTACTGCTAAAAATATTGTTTGATTCATAAAACGCATTAAGAACATAGAGGCAATCAAAAGTATTTGACCACTGACAAAACTGTTAGATAAAGCATCTCATGGTAATATTCTTAAAAGAATACAACATTCTGAAGTTTCTATATACTTAATAAAAGTAAGTCACATTCATTATTACATCACCGACAAGTTTCATACCACAAACTGATGGGATTTACAAAGACACCATCATAGAATTCCATTTTATCCAGTTCCCAAAACGCAGTTAGCTATTAAACATGGTATGAAATTGTTATTTTACAGCCACTTCAAGGCTAATACTATAAGCAATTCACATTAGAATATTTTTAAACTAAAAGGGATACCAGGGGCGCCTGGCTAGCTCAGTCTGTGGAACATGCGACTCTTTAATCTCAGGGCTGTGGGTTTGAGCCCCAAGATGGGTGTAGAGATTACTTAAAAACAAAACCTTAAAAATATAAAAATAAATAAGGGGCACCTGAGTGGCTCAGTCAGTTAAGTGTCTGACTTCGGCTCAGGTTATGATCTCGCAGTTTGTGAGTTCCAGCCCCGCGTGGGGCTTTGTGCTGACAGCTCAGAGCCTGAAGCCTATTTCGGATTCTGTGTTTCCCTCTGTCTCTGCCCCTCCCCCACTCGCACTCTGTGTGTGTGTGTCTCTCTCTCAAAAATAAAGATTAAAAAAACTAATTAATTAATTTTAAAAATATGCTCTGATCAAGATAATGATGACTGTTGTCAAATGTCAAATGGGATTGGGGATTTTGTAGTTACATGTGAAAACCTGCTGTGGAATTATTGATGGTTTTATCAACCTTTTCTTTAATGTTGTTCTCATGTCATCTTTTCCATTAAAAAAAAAAAAAATGAGAAGGGCCAAAAAAGTGAGAGAAGCAGGGCAGAATTGAGACTTTAAAGGAAGAAAGGAGAGATGGAGGGTGAGAGGACATGAGAAACAGCCTGTGTCAGTTTGTGCAGAGCTTTGGTCTAGGAACTCAACAAACACATTCTAATCCAGGCATCTCAAACAAGGCTGCACTAGAATCATGTGAGGAACTTTTAAAACATACCATTCCCAGGCCACACCTCTGACCAGTACCTGGAGAATCTCCAGGCATGGAGCTGGCCGAGTGCTAATGCAGAGCCAGGTTTGAGAACCTTGCTTTTATCTCCTTGCTGTTCTAAGCACGGTCACCAGACCAGCTGCTTCAGCATCGCCTGGAAGCTTGTTAGACGTGCAGTCTCCCTCCACTTAGGGCTCTGCTCAGACCCACTGAAACACAAGCCACATTTAGGATCCCCAGGCGATCCTTATGCACAGTTAAGCTCGAGGTGGCCACTCTGAATTCTGATCTATTCTGGGTTTTCCCCGATACTGTTGAAGCTCATCCCAGGATTTGGGATGGGATGCCATCTGCTGTGGGTGGACCCAGATCCCGATTAACCCCACATATTTTTTCTCGAAGGCCAGGCAGGACTGTGCTCCCCAATTCTCCAGCCATTTCCCCAGCCTGCCCCATCCGCACCTTCTGAACCCCAGCCTGGAAGCCCCTCAGATGGCTGCACTTGATCATCTGGTGAAGGAGGACTTGAGCCACTGCGGCATCCAGCAAATCCAGGTCATGGTAGAAACAGACCAGCAGCCCCAGCCTGTGTGGGAAGATAAGGGTGCTGGCAGGGGGCTCAGAGCTGGGGGTCACAACCACAGCCCTCTCCCACACAGAGCCAAGAGTCACGGTCAGAGCAGCTATCACATGCCAGGGACTGTGCTGAACCCTGTACCTGGATTACCCCATCACAGCAACCCTACAAGGCAGATGCTCTGAGCCCCATTTCACAGAAAGGCAGACAGACTCAGCATGGTCAAGTGACTGGCCCAAGACCAGACGTGGCCCCAGGACTTAAATCGAGACCCATCCAACTATGCTCTCTCTTCCCGAGGCAGTAAGGGGCACAAGGAAAGTGTGGTCCTGAGTTAGCCACAGAAAACTCCCCATTTTCCACACGGAGATAAAGGGTTTGTCCACCCTGAGGGATTCTCTGAGGCAGATGTATTTCCAAGATGGTTTATGACCTACACCGCCAGAAAGGAAAGAAAAAGGAAGCATAACAATGTAAGGGCGGAAGGGGGATGTGAACCCTGGTCTAGCTGGGGGTGCTGTATTTTGTGGTTAAGAGCATAGATTTAGGCCAACAAGAGTTTGAAGCGCAGCTGTATGGGATGTTTGAGCCAACAAATTACTTAACTTCTCTGCAAGGCCGCTGCACAGTTGAACAGTGCACACGGTGCACTACTGTACAGGGTGGACCTGTCTCTCTGAGCCTTTAATAAAAGGGAGGTTGGCTTTGTTCATCACAGCACATCACAATAAATATGATGAATGTAGGCATCAGGAGTACTGTGAGAGTTCAATGGGAAGAGCCATACCACTTGATTAGCATCCTTCCCGGTAGACACCAGGCACTGATTCATTAATGGATGCTCGTAGAGTTAGTATTAAATCTATTCAATTCAGCATGGCTGGACCACCTGGTTGACCATGCTCAACCTGGATCCACCCTCTTAGAAAGACAGCGACATGCTCAGACATGTCCACAGAAGAGCAACCGGGTCAGGAAGGATTTGAAAATGTGTCAGATGAGAAAAGAATACTCAAGGGAAGTGAAGGCTGAAGTACTACTATCCTGAGCACTTACTATGTGTCAGGTGTGCGTAAGCCTTACAAGGACCTTGAAAAGGGAGGCAGGTTATTATCTCCCATTTTACAGATGGGGGAGTGGAGGCACAGAGAGGTAAAGTAACACAGCCAAAATCACGCAACTCGTAAGTGGCAGAGCCAGAATTAAACCCAGGAAGTCTGGCTCCAGGTCCCATGTTCTTAACCAGTAAGCTATTTTTGTGTACCCCTAAAAAGGGGACCCCAGCTAATGGATAAAAATTAGTAAGGATGGGGGAAGAAGGTGTAATAGTTTCATATAAGAACATTCCCTATAAGCGACTCTGATAAAACTTAACATAATACAGTGACGTCAGGGGAAGCACTGTGACATGCGTCCTTGAGAGACGGAGAGATGGTTGAACAGCACTCCCCATTGCATGCTCCCTCTGGCTAACATTCAAATCCTTTCTGGGGTCACCAAGTACATAGCTCCAGGCCTGCCTCTGCTGGAAAGCATTCCTGGAGGATCATGTTGCAATCACTAAATTCTAGAGCTGACATCATCTGTGGACTCCCCACCCGAGAAGCTGGATAACAAGAGGTTCACAAATATGGGGAGCCAAAAGCTATTTCTAATACTTTACCCACCCTCATGGAAACCACACGTTTACCTTGGAATAGACCAAGTACTGAGTATTTAAAATATTCTATTTCTATGCCCACAGCTGGAATCTTAGCACTTGATAAGGTTGCATTAAACGCCTGGCACAGGAGATGCTCAGAAAGCATTTGTTCTACCTCACCCCACCTCCCAACCCTTTCAAAGGGTGTTTCTTTGGGGAAACGCCTCCCGTCACATGCACAAAGACATGGGGCTATATAAAGAGATAGACCAGCCACCTCCCTTCCCTCCCAGGGTCTTCTGCTGCTCAGAGGAAGCTGGTGCTTAGATCACATCTTGGGAAAGAGCTGCGAGGACCCAGAGCCCCCACCCCTTGCCTGTGGATGGTGGAGGTATTCCTCATGTCAAAGCTGGAGGAGCTGATCCTCTCCAGAAACGCCTGGGCCAGGTCAGGGGTGATGTCATAAACTGTGTCCAGCTGCTTGGTGGCATTGTCATAGCTGATAAACAGCCCAATCTGGTAGACAAGGACAGGAAGGGGGTTGACGTCACCCCAAACAGCCCCACCCTTGCGGTCCACACTGCACCCCATCACAGAGATTCCAAGATGCCCAGTTCCTGTGGTCATTGATTTCTCAACAGTCTGTAACAACTGTTTTGGTTTCCTCTTCAACCCAAATGCTATTTAGGAAAGTATTATATTTTAATATCGGAGCAGTTGAACTCTTTGAAAGCTAATATTTGCACCCTTATTTGTAGATTTGTTATATGGAGGTCAGAGAATGTGGTCCACAAATGTTTCACTTTGGGGAATCAGGTTTTTTTTAAGTAGATGAGTTTACAAATGGGCCTCAGGTGATGAAAAAGAGTGTGTGTTCCCACGGTAAGATACAAATATATAGAAAGATATAGATAAATAGATTCAACTTTATTACATATACCATTCAGATTCTTTCTGTTCTTGTTCATTTTCTGCCTATGTGTCCAAGGGTGTCAAGCTGAAGTCTTATCTTTCTATGCACTGCTACTCTGTGCTTATAAAGTTGTCTCTCCCTTGAGGATTCTACTCTTTCTCCAGATAAATTCCCCCTTCGTGCTGGTCCTCTGTGGCTTTGCCTCTCTTCTCTACACTTTTAGATGATGAAGAAAAGTTGCAAATGGCCTCTTGATCTTAGAAATTCCTCCCCAGGGGCCCAGCTTCCATAAAAATTTAATCTCTATCTAACTTCTGGAAATTCACTCAATATTGGGAGAGTAAAAGCGAGGTTTAATCCATTTGATAACTGAAGATTATAAATTGAAAGTTAGGGGCACCTGGGTGGCTCAGTTGGTTGAGCATCCGATTTCAGCTCCAGTCATGATCTCATAGTTTGTGGGTTTGAGCCCCACGTCGGGCTCCGTGCTGACAGCTCCAAGCCTGGAGCCTGCTTCAGATTCTGTGTCTCCCTCTCTCTCTGCCCCTCCCTGCTCACACTCTGTGTCTCTCTCTCAAAAATAATAAACAAATAAGTAAATAAATAAATAAAAATTTATGTGAAGTATTCTCAGCCTCCTAGGTAAAAAGAGGAACCTACATATGTCAACCACACTGCAGTTAAAAAATTTTTCAAAAATTTTTGAAAAGAAAAACTTGGCTCTGCCTCCAGTTTCATAATAACCAGACATCGTTGGGTCAATTGGCCCTTGAACAAGCCAGCCATCTGATACAAACACTTCTCTCACTGGCCAGAAGAAAGTCAAGGCACACAAGATAAAAACTGGAGGCAAGCCCCAAAGTCTTTATGAATGCCTCTCTGTTGGCAGCGTGTTTTGGAGACTGCTTTCCAGAATCATGATGCCCAGGGGTTTTAGTGTCATTGGGTTAACATCAGGAAGACAGAGACAGGCTGACCAGTGAGCTAAGTAACCTTAGAACTTACATATTTCTCAACTGTAAAGTCTATAGTTAAAATCCAATCATTGCTCATGCTGAAGTAGCAATCAGTAGAAGTAGCTATAAATACAAGTTGCTAGTAATCTATGTTTCATTTGATTGGAGTTCACGCTTCAAAGAACTGGAAACTCTATAGCTGTCGTCCTTGGCCTTTAAATACCCTAAAATGACTTTTGGTTCACAGCCAACATTTTTTTTATACCATGTTTGTTCACATCAGAGCTATCTTGGTTGTCTGCAATTCTTTTCTTGGCCCTTCTGCACTAAACACAATCTGATGACCAACCACATGAGAGTCTTCTCTAGAGGCTCAAGATATATTGGCTGAGGTGGGTACCCAATCTTCCAGGGCACCTGGACTAGCTGGCTAAACACGACAGGTTTAGAATACACCTTTCCCCAGATGGCTTGGTGATGGGGACATGTAAATGTACTTTTCCAACTTACTTCTACAGGACTAATTTTCGTAACTTCTTCAAATGATAGGTGAACCATATATCTGCCCAAAATCCATAAGTTTTCTGCACTGACCCATGAAACAGAGTCATCTGCAAAAAATAAATAAATGAAGAAATATGATAAACAAATAAATCAGTAAATAAATAAACAAATAAAAGCTTTTGCACTGGTATGTGATAGTCGAAAGTATCTTTGATGTCAGGACCTCCTTCCTGTGTTCATTAATTCATTCAATAACCATTCATGAAGCACCTCCTACCTATGAGATGCTATGCTACACACAGGCAAATCACAGATGCCAGCCATCTGAGGCTTTGTTTGTAAGTCATCAGTGTGGTCCCCAGACCAACAGCACCAGCATCACCTGGGAACTTATTAAAATGCAGGTTATTTTTTAATAGTTAAGGTCACAAAATAAGCTTTTCTTCCAGTTCACTTAGTTACTAAATAGTCTCACAACTTGAAATATATTTGACTCTCTTTTCTTACTACCGGTAACAATCATTATTCAGCCATATTGATTAGCACCAGGTTCCTGTACTTGAGCCAAACCAACTACTTCTCCTTTCTCATATGCACCCCAAACGTTCTCCAAATCTTCTCTCACGTGCGCCCTTCTTATCAGCCAGAATGCCTCTGCCCTAACTCTTCCGCTCTGAAATCCTACCTTCAAAAACGACCTCAAACATTTCCTCTTTCTTAACGCCTTGTCTTGTCTCCTCAGTCATCAGTAATTTCTCCCTCTGAAATCCCGGAAGACTCCCTCTGTCACTCTGTTCAGGCATTTGAAATTGCTCATCAGTGGGATGTCAGTGGGACTTCAAGAACAATCATGTTCAGGATCTATCTGGACTTCAAGTTTCACTAAGCTAGAATCGGCCCCCATTACCTCTAATCCTCCAGTAAAAGACTTTTACACACAACAACATTGTGTTGGTGGCACTTCGGAGAAATGGAAGAAGCAGGGGAGCATTTTCAAGGCACAGTGAATCCATTACCAAGAGCTGTTGCGAAAAGCCATGGGCAATGACTCACATGCCCAGATGAGATGGTGAAGTCGGCCGCTGCTTGGGCTGGGTCACAAGAACAACAGGGTGTCTCCCCAACCCAGGAATCAGAGCTGTTGGGGTGAGCACAGGTAAACACCCTAGGATTCCCTAGATGAGATAAAGACTCTGGACATCTGAATTGGTTATTAGAAGGGTGGTCCCAGAAGACTAGAGAGTTTGGGAGAGGGGGGAACCACTAAATTCATCAAGAACCAAGGTGAGTTGTTAATTTTAAATTAATTATAAAGCATAAACTGTATTTCTGAAGTCCAAGGATCTCCAAGATTGGATTTTCTTTTTTTAGAGGCAGACTTTTTTTTTTTTTTTAAGTTTATTTGTTTATTTTGAGAGAGAGAGAGAGAGAGAGAGAGAGAGAGAGCTAGCAGGAGACGGGTAGAGAGAGAGAATCCCAAGCAGGCTCTGCACTATCAGCACAGAGCCTGATGTAGGGCCCGAACTCATGCACCATGAGACCATGACCTGAGCCAAAACCAAGAGTCAGACACTTAACCGACTGAGCCACCCAGGTGCCCCCTCAAATACTTTGAGTATTTTTAACACTCAAAGTATTTCCAGGTACCTCAAGGAACTTCACGAAAAATAAAAAGCTTGAAGTCTAAACAGAATTTGTTTTAATTCACTTTAGTATAATAATGAAACATAACATCGAGGAATTTTAGAAGAAAGTCTGTCTCTAATTAAATTTTGGCAATAAGGATTCTGGAAGTCTAGAGTTGAGTGGCTGTCTTAGGGTTACACAGTGTGAGACTTAGAGGCCGTAATTATGCATCAGGCAGAGGGAATTCTGCTACACACTGAAGACATTGATTATTCTGTTGTTGAATGCTCCTTATGTACAAATCTCAGAGCTTAATTCCAGGAAAAGGATTGATTGGCCCTCAGCACACTCCAACCCCACAGGCTTCCTTTACGTTTCTCCAAATCACAAAGCTCATTCCTGGCTCAGGGCCTCTGTATTTGCTGGTTCCCCTGCCTGCCATGCCCTTCCTCCAGTGCCTCACCTGACTGATTCCATGTCTCATTTTGGTCTCAATTCAGATGTCAACTCTGATTTCTTAGTTCACAGGCTGGCAAACTACAGCCCACAGGTCAAATCTGGCCCATCACTTGCTCTTATAAAGGCTGCAAGCTTGGTTTTTACACTTTAAAATAGTTGGAAGTAAAATCAAAAGAAGAAGATTGTTTTGTGACGTGACAATTTTGAAATTCCAATTTCAGTGTCCATAAATAAGGCTTTGCTGGGACACGGCCACTCCTGCTCATCTGTTGTCAATGTTTGCTTTAGCACCAGAACATCAGAGTTGAATAAATCAGCCAGACTACAGGCCCACAAACCCTAAAATATTTACTCTGACCCTTTAAAGAAAACGTTTGCCAAGCCCTGTTCTGGTCGAAAACACTCAGCCTAGGGGCGCCTGGGTGGCGCAGTCGGTTAAGCGTCCCACTTCAGCCAGGTCACGATCTCGCGGTCCGGGAGTTCGAGCCCCGCGTC
>NW_024416654.1:0-1236 GCF_014898765.1 Herpailurus yagouaroundi | reverse complement strand
TCCCAAAGCGTTTGGATTGTTGTATTTTCATTTTCGTTTGTTTCCATATATTTTTTAATTTCTTCTCTAATTGCCTGGTTGACCCACTCATTCGTTAGTAGGGTGTTCTTTAACCTCCATGCTTTTGGAGGTTTTCCAGACTTTTTTCTGTGGTTGATTTCAAGCTTCATAGTATTCTGGTCTGAAAGTATGCATGGTATAATTTCAATTCTTGTAAACTTATGAAGGGCTGTTTTGTGACCCAGTATATGATCTATCTTGGAGAATGTTCCATGTGCACTCGAGAAGAAAGTATATTCTGTTGCTTTGGGATGCAGAGTTCTAAATATATCTGTCAAGTCCATCTGATCCAATGTCTCATTCAGGGCCCTTGTTTCTTTATTGACCGTGTGTCTAGATGATCTATCCATTTCTGTAAGTGGGGTGTTAAAGTCCCCTGCAATGACCACATTCTTATCAATAAGGTTGCTTGTGTTTATGAGTAATTGTTTTATATATGTGGGCGCTCCGGTATTCGGCGCATAGACATTTATAATTGTTAGCTCTTCCTGATGGATAGACCCTGTCACTATTATATAATGTCCTTCTTCATCTCTTGTTACAGCCTTTAATTGAAAGTCTAGTTTGTCTGATATAAGTATGGCTACTCCAGCTTTCTTTTGGCTTCCAGTAGCATGATCAATAGTTCTCCATCCCCTCACTCTCCATCTAAAGGTGTCCTCAGGTCTAAAATGAGTCTCTTGTAGACAGCAAATAGATGGGTCTTGTTTTTTTATCCATTCTGATACCCTATGTCTTTTGCTGGGTGCATTTAATCCATTTACATTCAGTGTTATTATAGAAAGATATGGGTTTAGAGTCATTGTGATGTCTGTATGTTTTATGCTTGTAGTGATGTCTCTGGTACTTTGTCTCACAGGGTTCCCCTTAGGATCTCTTGGAGGGCTGGTTTAGTGGTGACAAATTCCTGCAGTTTTTGTTTGTTTGGGAAGACCTTTATCTCTCCTTCTATTCTAAATGACAGACTTGCTGGATAAAGGATTCTCGGCTGCATATTTTTTCTGTCTAGCACACTGAAAATCTCGTACCAATTGTTTCTGGCCTGCCAAGTTTCAAAAGAGAGATCAGTCACGAGTCTTATAGGTCTCCCTTTATATGTGAGGGCATGTTTACCCCTTGCTGCTTTCATAATTTTCTCTTTATCCTTGTATTTTGCCAGTTTCACTATGATATGTC
>NW_024416653.1:0-2090 GCF_014898765.1 Herpailurus yagouaroundi | reverse complement strand
GAGAAGAAATTAAAAAATATATGGAAACAAACGAAAATGAAAATACAACAATCCAAACGCTTTGGGACGCAGCGAAGGCAGTCCTGAGAGGAAAATACATTGCAATCCAGGCCTATCTCAAGAAACAAGAAAAATCCCAAATACAAAATCTAACAGCACACCTAAAGGAAATAGAAGCAGAACAGCAAAGGCAGCCTAAACCCAGCAGAAGAAGAGAAATAATAAGATCAGAGCAAAAATAAACAATATAGGATCAAAAACACTGTAGAGCAGATCAACGAAACCAAGAGTTGCTTTTCTGAAAAAATAAACAAAATTGACAAACCTCTAGCCAGGCTTCTCAAAAAGAAACGGGAGATGACCCAAATAGATAAAATCATGAATGAAAATGGAATGATTACAACCAATCCCTCAGAGATACAAACAATTATCAGGGAATACTATGAAAAATTATATGTCAACAAATTGGACAACCTGGAAGAAATGGACAAATTCCTAAACACCCACACTCTTCTCAAACTCAATCAGGAGGAAATAGAAAGCTTGAACAGACCCATAACCAGCGAAGAAATGGAATCGGTTATCAAAAATCTCCCAACAAATAAGAGCCCAGGACCAGATGGCTTCCCAGGGGAGTTCTACCAGACGTTTCAAGCAGAGATAATACCTATCCTTCTCAAGCTATTCCAAGAAATAGAAGTGGAAGGAAAACTTCCAGACTCATTCTATGGAGCCAGTATTACTTTCATTCCCAAACCAGACAGAGACCCAGTAAAAAAAGAGAACTACAGGCCAATATCCCTGATGAATATGGATGCAAAAATGCTCAATAAGATACTAGCAAATCGAATTCAACGGCATATAAAAAGAATTATTCACCATGAGCAAGTGGGATTCATTCGTGGGCTGCAGGGCTGGTTCAATGTTCGCAAAACAATCAACCTGATAAATCACGTTAATAAAAGAAAAAATGAGAATCATATGATCCTGTCAATCAATGCAGAAAAGGCCTTTGACAAATGTCAGCACCCTTTCTTAATAAAAACCCTTGAGAAAGTCGGGATAGAAGGAACATACTTAAGCATCATAAAAGCCATTTATGAAAAGCCCACAGCTAACATCATCCTCAATGGGGAAAAACTGAGAGCTTTTTCCCTGAGATCAGGAACACGACAGGGATGCCCACTCTCACCGCTGGATTTTAACATAGTGTTGGAAGTTCTATCATCAGCAATCAGACAACAAAAGGAAATCAAAGGCATCAAAATTGGCAAAGATGAAGTCAAGCTTTCGCTTTTTGCAGATGACATGATACTATACACGGAAAATCCGATAGACTCCACCAAAAGTCTGCTAGAACTGATACATGAATTCAGCAAAGTGGCAGGATACAAAATCAATGTACAGAAATCACTTGCATTCTTATACACTAACAATGACGCAACAGAAAGACAAATAAAGAAACTGATCCCATTCAAAATTGCACCAAGAAGCATAAAATACCTAGGAATAAATCTAACCAAAGGTGTAAAAGATCTGTATGCTGAAAACTACAGAAAGCTTATGAAGGTAATTGAAAAAGATATAAAGAAATGGAAAGACATTCCCTGCTCATGGATTGGAAGAATAAATATTGTCAAAATGTCAATACTACCCAAAGCTATTTACACATTCAATGCAATCCCAATCAAAATTATACCTGCATTCTTCTCGAAACTAGAGCAAGCAATCCTAAAATTCATATGAAACCACAAAAGGCCCCGAATAGCCAAAGGAATTTTGAAGAAGAAGACCAAAGCAGAAGGCATCACAATCCCAGACTTTAGCCTCTACTACAAAGCTGTCATCATCAAGACAGCATGGTATTGGCACAAAAACAGACACATAGACCAATGGAATAGAATAGAAACCCCAGAACTAGACCCACAAACGTATGGCCAACTCATCTTTCACAAAGCAGGAAAGAACATCCAATGGAAAAAAGACAGTCTCTTTAACAAATGGTGCTGGGAGAACTGGACAGCAACATGCAGAAGGTTGAAACTAGACCACTTTCTCACACCATTCACAAAAATAAACTCAAAATGGAT
>NW_024416652.1:1255-6177 GCF_014898765.1 Herpailurus yagouaroundi | reverse complement strand
TGATGCTAAGTGAAATAAGCCATACAGAGAAAGACAGATACCATATGGTTTCACTCTTATGTGGATCCTGAGAAACTCAACAGGAACCCATGGGGGAGGGGAAGGAAAAAAAAAAAAAAAGAGGTTAGAGTGGGAGAGAGCCAAAGCATAAGAGACTGTTGAGAACTGAGAGCAAACTGAGGGTTGATGGGGGGTGGGAGGGAGTAGAGGGTGGGTGATGGGTATTGAGGAGGGCACCTTTTGGGATGAGCACTGGGTGTTGTATGGAAACCAATTTGACAATAAATTTCATATATAAATAAAAAATAAAAATAAAAATAAATAAATAAATAAATAAATAAAAAACAAAAAAAAAAACAAAAAAAAACAAAAAATTATGCACTTTCCACATTGTGATTTAAAACTTGAAATTCTACATCACCTACTGGTTTAGAAAAGAATCCACATTCTCAGATCTAAGAAATTATTAACACTCTTCCACACACAAACAAAACACCCTTTTCACCCGAAACCAAGATCCTATTACACAGAAAGTTTTAACCCCTAAAGGTATATTCTTTTTTTCTGATAATTCCCACAGAATGGGGCAACTCAGAGAATTCTAATGAGACTCCTAACATAACATTAACGTTAAAGAAGTTTGGTACAATGAGTTAGGAGTTTAAAGAATTCAGGCATTAGGATAAGGTTTCCCATGCTCAGGCACATTTTTGCTCAAGTGGACTGGTGTTTAAAATAAACATGGAAGGAACTATTTTAAATAAAGTTGCTGTTGGAGAGTGACATTAATTTCCAATAATGGAATGTTTTTGTGTTCTGACAGTCAAAATTTAGATTTCAGGTACACATGCTAAAGCAACATTTACTCCTACCTCCAAACTCTAAGCTCCTGTATATCTGTTACTAGAGTGAGGGTGTTGATGGGAGTTAAGTGATGTTAAATATATAGCTTCCCACTAATCTCTCAATTCAGCACAAGTGCTAAGCAGAAATGGGGTTACTACACTTTAAGTGGAAACTATTTTCTTCTTTCCTTTCCTCTCACCCTACCCCAAAAGGTAGCCAAAAGCCCATACACTGACTCTCATATTGTTCCTGAAGACTCACTATTATTATTACTTATTCCAAACGTGACCCTTTTCTTACTCATCTCTCTTTCAAATGACTAACACAAATACAAAAACCAAAAGCAAACGTGAATGAACTACCTTCTTCTCTGCTTCATACTCAGCCCAAGCTGCTTTTCTTTCTTCTTCAGTCAACTCTTCTTCTTCTTTGTGGTCCAAAAGAGAATCGTGCTCATGATATCCTACGATGTGTTCTTTATGTATTTGAAGAAGTTCTGCAAGTATGGTGTCCTGTTTAGAGGGGTTGAAATAACAGAGAATTATTTTTTCTCTCTGGATCCTACCTCCAAAGTTCTTTGGCCTACTGTCAGACTAGAAACTAGACACTGGCTGCTACACATATTTCTGATATATATGATACAAATTACTTAGAAAACAGTCACAATACATGCAACACCAGCCTCTTATGTAAGAACTTTCTATATAACAATGTTTATATAAGCATGTTTTAGGGGTTCAATTTTTTAAATGACTACTTTTCAGCTTCAAGGTTTTTTTCCTCCAACTTTCTTCTAATTTTTCATTATGTATTGCTTTGTATTTTGCTTTTTTTTTAAGATTTTATTTTTTAAGTAATGTCTACACCCAATGTGGGCTTGAACTCACAACCCCGAGATCAAGAGTTGCATGCTCTACTAACTGACCCAGTCAGGTGCCCCATGTTTTGTACTTTGTTCTGAGTTGATAATAAATGCTAATATAAGTCTGCTTAAATAAGAGATTACATTGGATGTGCATGCTAAAAATCATAGCTACTCCTGTTTATACATATTTTACAACTTTATTTAAACAGTCACTTTGGCTACCAACCACTATACTACCAAAAACCAAATCTAAATTAATCTAAACAGCTACAGGACAATTTGACTAGAATATATAGCCCTTATATTTCAACTGTACAAAGGTCAAATGTAAATTACATTGAAAAGACCCATGGGTCAAATTTAAACTGATACACATTGTTTATCAATTTATTACAATTTTTTAAGTCATAGTGTCTTAAGTCAGTCTTTTAAGGTTAAAAAAATTAAAAGCTTGAAAACTGGGATCATTTATATACTTAGTAAGAACAACCAAACTCCTGTTCTGTGTAATTACAATTATGAGAGGGACACAAAGAGAGGTTGGGAGGAAGGAGTTAAAGTGAACCATAGATATGTTACTTGCTAATAAAAAATTAAAATACTCACAAGTTGTTTATTAAGAAATCACAGATGAAAACCTGGATATATAAAAGGCAAATTAATTCACTTTACAAAAGGATTTTTCATAGCTTCTAACAGCAAGTTCTTTTAGAACACACTTTCTAAATTTAGTGTGAATCTAGTGAAGTAACAAATAATTATAGGGCAAGGGAAAGGTTGCAGAGGTATATAATACATTAAATGTAATCTACATCTAATAAAGCTTAATGCTTTCCTAAATTTCAGCACAGACAAAACCCACGCTTGAAAATAATTGTCTTTACATCTCCATATACCCCCAGAGTATAAGGTCCAATGCATGGTAGGAGCTCAAATGTCTGTTAAATAACTCAAGATGAAAAATTCAAATCATGAAGCCCTAAGTTTTTTCTGTACATAGCAAATGCTAACATTATTTCCAAATATTCTGAATATCTGGTATTATGTAAATAACTCTTAATCTTGCTACCCCCACAAACACCTGAAATAATAATTTCATCATTCCATGAAATAAAAGGAATTGATTTCCTTAATGAATACAGCTGTAATAATTCATTTTGACATGATGTGCTATTTCTTTTGTTGAAAACCAATAACATTAAAACATTACACAAATGAGAGGGCTCAAGAAAGCCTAAAGGCAGAATACATAGATGCTAATAGGTTCAATTCTTCTGAAATGCTAACTAAACATTTCTCTTCTACACCAGTGTAGAAATCTATCATCAAAGCTGACTTCCCATATAAAGTCATATGCCATATAAAACAGGTTTATAATCAGTAGATAGATCTCCAGAGTTCACAGTTACTGACCAAGCAAGCAGGGAGATAGGCCAATGTGATTAACTTCTATTAAAAGATAATGCCTTCCTTATGTGTAGGTCTCCCATGCTCACCCCCAACCATGACTCAAGAGAGAGGTATATAATAAAACCAGATAACACTAAATATTTTTAGTAAGTGACCATGACAAATACAATTAGGAAAGTAATCTATTCTACAAAATACCAAATAAATTATAAGGTAGAAATGTTCTATGGATAGTCGCTAACTTTACTTCTGTCAAGCAAGAAATGATGTTCTTAACCATATCAAAAATAACTTCATTTCTCTAAAAAAGAAACCTAAGAGAAAGACCAAGAGAATTGTGTGCTAGGAACTGAATTTATTTTCAGCTGTGCCACTGATTCTCTAACAATGAATAATTTAGTCTAGCTATGACTGTCACTTAAACATGAATGAAATCCTCTCTACTCACATGTCTAACAGGATGATACGAGAATAGCAAAAATAGATGAAACACCCAATTCTTTGGAAATAAATCCTACGTCAATTAAGTGCAGTGTTTATTTCACAATTATAAACACCACAGTTAATACATTACTTTTTTATGGTTAGAGAGAAAGCCTTTCCAGAGATGCACATATGCAATGTACATGTGCACACGCGCACACACACTCTCATATATACCCTTTAAAAAATGTCTGCATTATTAGGGAGTTTTATCAAGTCAACCCTTATCAACCTATAATTTCAAAGTCCAAACTTATCACCTTGGAATTGGTAGAAACCTATGTCCAGAGAGGCAAAGTAACTTGTTCCAGTCACACAACTAACACTAACTGGGACCAGAAGGTGAATTTCCTGACTTCTATCCAGTGATCATTGTATCACATTATAAAGAATGACCAGGGTTTTGTTTTGTTTTTGTTTTTGTTTTTGAGAGGAGGGAGGGGCAGAAGGGGAGGGAGAAGGAGAGGGAGAATCTCAAGCAGGCTCCATGCCCAGCTGAAATCAAGAGTGGGACACTTAACCGACTAAGCCACCCAGGCACCCCAAGAATGAAATATTTTCTTGAGGCATAGTTCCTCCATTTCCCAGATCTGTTCTCTTATATTAAAAAAGACTGAAGGATTCCAGGGGTGGGAGAAACCCAAGTATGTCTATTTTCCCCCCACTTTTTAACACTTTTGTACTTTTTAAAGTTTTCTTGAAGCATATGTTAATCTTTTAATAAAAGGAAATCTAAAAACTGAAGCAAACACAATTCTCAGAAACAAATCTGTGAAAGGCCAGTTCGTGCTTAGCCTAAACCTGACATGAACTATTTTACCATTTTCATCTTCTGGAGATAGTCATCCTAGGACACCTCACTTCCAAAACAGTCTTCTCCCCACCAATTCCAGACTTAAGATCTATCCTATCAAGTCAAGCATGATTGCTTTATTAAGGTCAGATTATGGTAGAGATTCAGCTTCTGTCTATACATTAACTTACCTTTTGACCCACAGCCAACTGAAATGCCAGTAAGTCAGAGGAGAAATGCATGTGACATTGTTTTGTATTATTAAAAAATTTTGGACCCTTTCCCCCAAATATTAGCTCCCTCCGAACATCAAACCAAAACACCATTGAAATTGCTTCTATTAGCTACAACACTTCCTTCTTTTCAAAGAATTTTAAAAAATACAGAAACAATACTAATGTCCTATTTTATTTTATTTTTTTAATTTTTTTTCAACGTTTTTATTTATTTTTGGGACAGAGAGAGACAGAGCATGAACGGGGGAGGGGCAGAGAGAGAGGGAGACACAGAATCAGAAACAGGCTC
>NW_024416652.1:0-1245 GCF_014898765.1 Herpailurus yagouaroundi | reverse complement strand
GGCTCCAGGCTCCGAGCCATCAGCCCAGAGCCTGACGCGGGGCTCGAACTCACGGACTGCGAGATCGTGACCTGGCTGAAGTCGGACGCTTAACCGACTGCGCCACCCAGGCACCCCACTAATGTCCTATTTTAAAACCTAGAAATAACTAATGGTAACACCTGTCATGTATTTCTCCACACATTCACATTTTAAACTCACACTCACACACACATTTTCACATAAAAATGGGATTGTACTACAGTTTTGAAAACACTTTTCTGAATTACTATCTTTCCATGGACATCATTTTACATCAAATACAAACCATAATTTTTAATGGCTGCAAGATGCTTACAAATTATATAGATATACCTTATAATCTATTTAATTATTCTCCTACTTAATTAAGGGTTTATTAAGACATTTAGGCCACTTCCAGTATTCATTATGACCAATTCTGCAATGAAATACATTAATGGACAATTTTAATGTATTTCAACCATTTGTTCATACAATAACTATGCCAATAATACTCAAGGACTTAATGTTTACAACAATCTTCACTGTAACAAAGAAAAGACACTACATGTTACATTAACTGACTTTTATAGGAACAAGATTCATTTTACACAGCTCAGGAGGGCATGAGACAAAAGCACGAGGCAAAAATGTTTCTTTCCTCTAGAGTGCTGTTTGAGACACAAGAGAAAGATACAGAATTTCTGATATAAACTGTTTCTACATCTTTCCCTTTGTAAATTAACTGTAGCATACTGTCAATACAAGAAACAGATGATGAGATTAAAACAGCAAAGAAAACCGTGTAACAGAATTCTCAGAATATTTCTTTGGGAAAAACAGTTTTGCAAGTCTAGAGCAAATCATACAAGTTAATAAAGAAAAATTTCATCCCAATGTACAACACACAATCAGTGGAGAGGCTTTTTGTTTCTTCCCTTTGAAGCATGCATTTATTAGTTGCTATAGCAACACTATTATTGAAAACAATACTGGAACAGAATGTATAATCACTAGGCCAACAGTCATGAAAATGAGGTTTAAATTATATCCAAATGTGTACCTTTTCTTTGTCTAAACTTTATTTTCCTTCAGTAAGTGAAAAATCTTACAAGCTGGGAAAAAGCATGGTCTATATTCTAGCTAACAGCTAAGTTAGCTTAAGCTTTAAAAATGACTGGTTTAATTAATAAAACAAAATTAATGATAAATTAAAAGTTTAAGTTAATTTATTTAGAAGTTTAA
>NW_024416651.1:1970-14292 GCF_014898765.1 Herpailurus yagouaroundi | reverse complement strand
CCCCCCTCCCACAAACCCTCCAGTAACCCTGTTTGTTCTCCATATTTAAGTATCTCTTATGTTTCTGTCCCTCTCCCTGTTTTTATATTATTTTTTCATCCCTTCCCTTATGTTTATCTGTTTTGTATCTTAAAGTCCTCATATGAGTGAAGTCATATGATACTTGTCTTTCTCTGATGGACTAATTTTGCTTAGCATAATACCCTCTAGTACCATCCACATAGTTGTAAGTGGCAAAATTTGATTCTTTTTGATCTCCAAGTAGTACCATATCTTCTTTTTTTATAATATCTCCCATTTTATTTTAATTATTTTTAATGTGAAATTTATTATCAAATTGGTTTCCATAGAACGCCCAGTGCTCATCCCAAAAGGTGACCTCCTCAATATACATCACCCACCCTCCCCTCCCACCCAATCGCATCAACCCTCAGTTTGTTCTCTGTTTTTATTTATTTGTTTATTTATTTATTTAGATGAAATTTATTGTCAAATTGGTTTCCATACAACACCCAGTGTTCATCCCAAAAGGTGCCCTCCTCAATACCCCTCACCCACCCTCCACTTCCTCCCATCCCACATCAACCCTCAGTTCTCAGTTTTTAAGAGTCTGTTATGCTTTGGCTCTCTCCTTCTTTAACCTCCTGTTTTTTTCTTCCTTTCCCCCATGGACTTCTGTTAAGCTTCTCAGGATCCACATAAGAGTGAAACATATGGTATTTGTCTTTCTCTGCCTGACTTGTTTCACTTAGCACAACACTCTCCAATTCCATCCACGTTGCTACAAAAGGCCATATTTCATTTTTTCTCATTGCCACGTAGTATTCCATTGTGTATATAAACCACAATTTATTTACCCATTCGTCATTTGATGGACATTTAGGCTCTTTCCATAATTTGGCTATTGTTGAGAGTGCTGCTATGAACATTGGGGTACAAGTGCCCCTATGCATCAGTACTCCTGTATCGCTTGGGTAAATTCCTAGCAGTGCTATTGCTGGGTCATAGGGTAGGTCTAGTTTTAATTTTTTGAGGAACCTCCACACTGTTTTCCAGAGCAGGTGCAGCAGTTTGCATTCCCACCAACAGTGCAGGAGGGTTCCCATTTCTCCACATCCTCTCCAGCATCTAGAGTCCCTGATTTGTTCATTATAGCTGCTCTGACTGGAGTGAGGTGTGGTTTTGATTTATATTTCCCTGATGAGGAGTGACGTTGAGCATCTTTATATGAGTCTGTTGTCCATCAGGGTGTCTTTTTTAGATAAGTGTCTATTCATGTTTTCTGCGCATTTCTTCACTGGATTATTTGTTTTTCGGGTGTGGAGTTTGGTGAGCTCTTCATAGATTTTGGATACTAGCCCTTTGTCCAATATGTCATTTGCAAATGTCTTTTCCCATTCTGTTGGTTGCCTTTTAGTTTTGTTGGTTGATTCCGTTGCTGTGCATAAGCTTTTGATCTTCATGAGGTTGCAATAGTTCATTTTTGCTTTTAATTCCCTTGCCTTTGGGGAGGTGTCAAGTAAGAAATTGCTGTGGATAAGGTCAGAGAGGTTTTTTCCTGCTTTTACCTCTGGGGTTTTGATGGTTTCATGTCTCACATTCAGGTCTTTTATCCACTTTGAGTTTGTTTTTGTGAATTGTGTAAGAAAGTGGTCTGGTTTTATCCCTCTGCCTGTTGCTGTCTTGTTCTCCCAGCACCATTTGTTAAAGAGACTATCTTTTGTCCATTGGATGTTCTTTCCTGCTTTGTCAAAGTTTCGTTGGCCATACTTTTGTGGTTCTAGTTCTAGAGTTTCTATTTCATTCCATTAGTCTATGTGTCTGTTTTTGTGCCAATCCCATGCTGTCTTGATGATTACAGCTTTGTACTAGAGGCTAAAGGCTGGGGATTGTGATGCCTCCTACTTTGGTCTTCTTCTTCAAAATTTCTTTGGCTATTTGGGCCTTTTCTCGTTCCTTACAAATTTTAGGGTTGTTTGTTCTAGCTTCGAGATGAATGCTGGTGCAATTTTGATTGGGATTGCATTGAATGTGTAGATAGCTTTGGGTAGTATTGCCATTTTAACAAAATTTATTCTTCCAATCCATGAGCACATAATGTTTTTCCATTTCTTTATATCTTCTTCAATTTCCTTCATAAGCTTTCTATAGTTTTCAGCATACAGATCTTTTACATCTTTGGTTAGGTTTATTCCTAGGTATTTTATGCTTCTTGGTGCAATTGTGAATGGGATCAGTTTCTTTATTTGCCTTTCTGTTGCTTCATTGTTAGTGAATAAGAATGCAACTGATTTCTGTACATTGATTTGGTATCCTGTGATTTTGCTGAAATCCTGTATGAGTTCTAGCAGACTTTTGGTGGAGTTTATCGGCTTTTCCATGTATAATATCATGTCATCTGCAAAAAGTGAAAGCTTGATATCATCATTACCAATTTTGATGCCTTTGATTTCCTTTTGTTGTCTGATTGCTTATGCTAGAATTTCCAACAATATGTAAAACAACAGTGGTGAGAGTGGACATCCCTGTCGTCTTCCTGATCTCAGGGGGAAAGCTCTCAGTTTTTCCCCGTTGAGGATGATGTTAGCTATGGGCTTTTCATAAATGGCTTTGATGATGTTTAAGTATGTTCCTTCTATCCCGACTTTCTCGAGGGTTTTTATTAAGAAACGTTGCTGAATTTTGTCAAATGCCTTTTCTGCATCGAATGACAGGAACATATGGTTCTTATCTTTTCTTTTATTAATGTGATGTATCACATTGATTGATTTATGAATGTTGAACCAGCCCTGCATCCCAGGAATGAATCCCACTTGATCATGATGAATAATTCTTTTTATATGCCGTTGAATTCGATTTGCTAGTATCTTATTGAGAATTTTTGCATCCATATTCATCAGGGATATTGGCCTGTAGTTCTCTTTTTTTACCGGGTCTCTGTCTGGTTTAGGAATAAAAGTAATTCTGGTTTCATAGAATCAGTCTGGAAGTTTCCTTTCCTTTCTATTTTTTGGAATAACTTGAGAAGGATAGGTATTATCTCTACTTTAATTGCCTGGTGGAATTCCCGAGGGAAGCCATCTGGTCCTGGACTCTTATTTGTCAGGAGATTTTTGATAACTGTTTCAATTTCATCGCTGGTTATGGGTCTGCTCAAGTTTTCTATTTCTTCCTATTTGAGTTTTGGAAGTGTGTGGGTGTTTAGGAATTTGTCCATTTCTTCGAGGTTGTCCAGTTTGTTGGCATATAATTTTTCATAGTACTCCCTGATGATTGCTTGTATTTCTGAGGGATTGGTTGTAATAATTCCATTTTAATTCATGATTTTGTCTATTTGGGTCCTCTCCCTTTTCTTTTTGAGAAGCTGGCTAGAGGTTTATCCATTTTGTTTATTTTTTCAAAAAACCAACTTCTGGTTTCATTGATCTGCTCTACAGTTTTTTAGATTGTATATTGTTTATTTCTGCTGTGATCTTTATTATTTCTTTTCTTCTAGATTTGAAGGGTCTTTGCTGTTCTGCTTCAATTTCCTTTAGGTGTGCTGTTAGATTTTGTATTTGGGATTTTTCTTGTTTCTTGAGATAGTACTGGATTGCAATGTAATTTCCCCTCAGGCATACCTTGGCTGCATCTCAAAGCGTTTGGATTGTTGTATTTTCATTTTCATTTGTTACCATATAGTTTTCAATTTCTTCTTGAATTGCCTGCTTGATCCATTTATTCATTAGTAGGGTGTTATTTAACCTCCATGCTTTTGGAGGTTTTCCAGACTTTTTCCCGTGGTAGATTTCAAGCTTCATAACATTGTGGTCTGAAAATATGAATGGTATGATTTCAATTCTTGTATACTTATGAAGAGCTGTTTTGTAACCCAGTATGTGATCTCTCTTGGAGAATGTTCCATGTGCATTCGAGAAGAAAGTATATTCTGTTGCTTTGGGATGCAGAGTTCTAAATATATCTGTCAAGTCCATCTGATCCAATGTATCATTCAAGGCCTTTGTTTTTTTATTGATCCTGTGTCTAGATGATCTATACATTTTTGTAAGTGGTGTATTAAAGTCCCCCGCAATTACCACATTCTTATCAATAAGGTGGCTTATGTTTGTGGTTAATTCTTTTATATATTTGGGGGCTTCCTATTTGGTGCATAGACATTTATAATTGTTAGCTCTTCCTGATGGATAGACCCTGTAATTATTATATAATGTCCTTCTTCACCTCTTGTTACATCCTTTAATTTGAAGTCTAGCTTGTCTGATAATATGTATGGCTACTCCAGCTTTCTTTTGAGTTCCAGTAGCATGATAGATAGTTCTCCATCCCCTCACTTTCAATCTGAAGGTGTCCTTAGGTCTAAACAAATCTCTTTTGGACACCAAATAGATGGGCCTTGTTTGTTTGTTTGTTTGTTTGTTTGTTTGTTTTTCCGTTCTGATAGCCTATGTCTTTTGGTTGCAGCATTTAGTCCATTGACATTCAGTGTTATTATAGAAAGATACGGGTTTAGAGTCTTTGTGATGTCTGTAGGTTTCATGCTTGTAGTGATATCTCTTGTACTTTGTCTCGCAGGATCCCCCTTAGGATCTCTTGTAAGGCTGGTTTAGTGGTGATGAATTCCTTCAGTTTTTGCTTGTTTGGGAAGACCTTTATATCTTTCTATTCTGAAAGACAGACTTGCTGTATAAAGGATTCTTGGCTGCATATTTTTTTTCTGTTCATCACATTGAAGATTTCCTGCCTTTCCTTTCTGGCCTGCCAAGTTTCAGTAGATAGAACCGTTGCTAGTCTTATCGGTCTCCTTTTATATGATTGGTCATGTTTATCCCTTGCTGCTTTCAGAGTTTTCTCTTTATCCTTGTATTTTGCCAGTTTCACTATGACATGTCATACAGAAGAGCGATTCAAGTTACGTCTGAAGGGAGTTCTCTGTGCCTCTTGGATTTCAATGTCTTTTCATTCCCCAGATCAGGGAAGTTCTCAGCTATGATTTGTTAAAGTACCCCTTCAGCCCCTTTTTCTCTCTCTTCCTTCTCTGGAATCCCAATTATGCGTATGTTATTACGTTTTATCACATCACTTAGTTCTCTAATTCTCCCCTCATACTCCTGGATTTTTTTATCTCTCCTTTTCTCAGCTTCCTCTTTTTCCATAATTTTATCTTCTAATTCACCTATTCTCTCCTCTGCTTCTTCAATCTGAGCTGTGGTCGCCTCCATTTTATTTTGCAGCTTATTCATAGCCTTTTTTAGCTCCTTCTGTCTGTTTCTGAGTCCCTTGATCTCTGTAGCAATAGATTCTCTGCTGTCCTCTATACTTTTTTCAAGCCCAGCCATTAATTTTATGACTATTATTCTAAATTCTTGTTCCGTTATATTGCTTAAATTGTTTTTGACCAACTCGTTAGCTATCACTACTTCCTGGAGTTTCTTTTGAGGAAAGTTCTGTGTCGTCATTTTGGGTAGTCCCTGTGGTGGCGTGGAACTGCAGAGTATTTCCCCATGCTGTCTGAAGTAACTTGTGTTGGTGGGCAGGGCCCCAGTCAGATCTGATGTCAGCCCTCAGCCCACCGCTGGGGCCACAGTCAGACTGGTGTGTACCTTATCTTCCCCTCTCCCAGGGATAGGACTCACTGTGGAGTGGTGTGGCCCCTGTTGGGCTACTTATACACTGCCAGGCTTGTGGTGCTGCTTTGATGGGATCTCGCGTATTAGCTTGGGTGCATCCACAAGGTGCACAGGTGCAGGGGGTGCAGACTCAGCTCACTTTGCCTTCAGTGGTATGGTACAGGAGGGTCCCTGCAGCACCAGGATGGAGGCAGACCCGTCAGAGTGATGGATCCACAGAAGTAGAGAGTTGTGTGTTTGTGTGGTGCAAGCAAGTTCTGTGATGGGAACTGGTTCCCTTTGGGATTTTCGCTGGGGGATGGGCGAGGGAGATGTCTCTTCTTAGTGTCTTTGTTCCCCACCAAGCTGATGTCTGTTCTCCAGGGCTCAACAACTGTCCCTCCCATTATCCTCTAGCCCTCTCACTCTCCGAGCAGAGCTGTTGACTTATAACATTCCAGATGTTACGTCCTGCTGCCTGTCAGAACACACTCTGGCATCTCCGCTTTTGCAACCCAGACTCGGGGGCTCTGCCTTGCAGGGCGGGCTGCCCCTCCACCACTCTGGCTCCCTCCTGCCAGTCTGTGTAGTGTGCACCGTCTCGCCGCCCTTCCTACCCTCTTTCGTGGGCCTCTTTTCTATGCTTGGCTCTGGAGAATCCATTCTGCTAGACTTCTAGCAGTTTTCTGGGTTCTTTATGAAGATGTGGGTGGAATCTAAGTGATTAGCAGGACGCAGTGAGCCCAGCGTCCTCCTATGCCACCATCTTCCTTTCTTGATTGTGTCTGGTTTTCTTCAAGATGGCTTTGGCTATTTGGGATCTTTCCTGTTTGCATAAATTTTAGGATTTTTTGTTCTAGCTCTGTGAAGAATGATTTTATTATTTTGATAAGTATTGCATTGAATATGTATATACTTTGGGTAGTTTTGACATTTTAACAATATTTGTTCTTCCTATCCAGGAGCATGGAATCTTTTTTTCATTTTTTTGTGTCTTCAATTTCTTTCATAAGCTTTCTATACTTTTTAGTGTATAGATTTTTCACCTTCTTGGTTATATTTATTCTGAGGAATTTTGTGGTTTTTCATGCAATAGTAACTGGGATCAATTCCTTGATTTCTCTTTCTGTTGCTTCATTGTTGGTGTTTACGAATGCAACCAAATTCTGTGCATTGATTTTATATACTGCCACTCTGCTAAATTCATGGATCAGGTCTAGAAGTTTTTTGGTGGAATCTTTTGGCTTTTCCATATAGAGTATCATGTCATCTGCGAAGAGTGAAAGTTTGACTTCTTCTTGGCCGCTTTGAATGCCTTTCATTTCTTTGTGTTGTTGGAATTCTGAGGCTAAGACTTGGAATACTATGTTGACTAACAGTGGGAGAGTGAACATCTTTGTCTTGTTCTTGATCTTAGGGGAAAATCACTCAGTGTTTCCCCATTGAGGATTATATTAGCATTGGGTCTTCCTTATATGACTTTCATGATCTCGAGGTATGATCCTTCTATCCCAACTTTCTTGAGATATTTTATCAAGAAAGGATGCAGTATTTTGTCAAATGCTTTCACTGCATCTAATGAGAGGATGTGGTTCTTGTCCTTTCTTTTATTGATGTGATGAATCACATTGATTGTTTTTGCAGATATTGAACCAGCCCTGCATCCCCCAGGCGACCAATCCCACGTGGCCATGGTGAATAATTTTTGTTAATGTATCACTGGATCCTGTTGTATAATATGTTTTTGATGATTTTTGCATCCATGTTCATCAGGGAGATTGGTCTATAGTTCTCCTTTTTAGTGGGGTCTTTGGTTTTGGAATGAAGGTAATGCAGGCTTCATAGAAAGAGTATGGAAGTTTTCCTTCCATTTATATTTTTTGGAACAGCTTCAAGAGAATAGGTGTTAACTCTTCCTTAAATGTTTGATAGAACTCCCGTGGAAAGCCACCTGGCCTTGAACTCTGGTTTCTGGAAGTTTTTTGATTACTAATTGGATTTCTTTACTGGTTGTGGGTCTGTCCAAATTTTCTATTTCTGCCTGTTTCAGTTTTGGTAGTTCATATGTTTCTAGGAATTTGTACATTTATTCCAGATTGCCCATTTTATTGGCATATAATTGCTCATAATATTCTTTTATTATTGTTTTTATTTCTGCTGTGTTGGTTGTGATCTCTCCTCTTCATTATTGGTTTTATGCATTTGGGTCCTTTCCTTTTTCTTTTTGATCAAACTGGGTAGTGGTTTATCAATTTTGTTAATTCTTTCAAAGAACCAGCTTCTAGTATCATTGATCTGTTCTACTCTAGTTGTTGTTGGTGTTGTTTTTATTTCAATAGCATTGATTTCTACTCTAATCTTTATTATTTCCTGTCTTCTGTTGGTTTGGGGTTTTATTTGTTGTTCTTTTTCCAGCTCTTTAAGGTGTAAGGTAAGGTTGTGTATCTGAGAGCTTTCTTCCTTCTTTAAGAAAGCCCAGACTGCTATATACTTCCCTCTTATGTCTGCCTTTGCTGCATCCCAGAGGTTTTGGGCTCTGATGTCATTTTCATTGGCTTCCATGTACCTTTTAATTTTCTCTTTAACGTCTTGGTTACCCATTCATTCTTTAGTAGGATGGTCTTTAGTCTCCAAGTAATTGTTACCTTTCCACATTTTTTCTTGTGTTTGATTTCGGGTTTCATAGCGTGTAGTCTGAAAATATGCAGAGTGTTACCTTGATCTTTTTGTAATTGTTGAGGCCTGACTTGTGCAAGGTGTAATCACGATCTTTTTGTACTTGGTGACAGCTGATTTGTGTTCCAGTATGTGATTTATTATGGAAAACATTCCATGTGCCCTGGAGAGGAATGGGTATTCTGCTGCTTTAGGATAAATGTTCTGAATATATCTAAGTCCATCTGGTCCAGTGTGTCCTTTGAAGCCATTGTTTCTTTGTTGATTTTATGTTTAGACGATCTGTATATTGTTGTAAGTGGGGCATTGAAGTCCCCTACTATTATGGTATTATTATCAATGAGTTTTTTTATATGTGTGATTAATTGACTTATATATTTGGGTGCTACCACATTTGGAGCATAAATGTGTATAATTGTTAGGTCTTCTTGGTGGATAGACCCCTTATTTATGATATAAATCCCTTCTTCTTCTATTGTTACAGTCTTTATTTTAAAGTCTACATTATCTCATATAAGGATGACTACTCTGGCTTTCTTTTGTCAACCATTAGAATGATGGATGGGTCTCCATTCCCTTACTTTCAATCTGAACGTGTCTTTAGGTCTAAAGTGGGTCTCTTGTAAACAACAAATAGATGGATATTGTTTTCTTAATCATTCTGTTACCCTATGTCTTTAGATTGGGCATTTAGTCCCTTGACAATTAGAGTTAGTACTGGAAGACATAAGTTTATTGCTATTATGTTTCTCGTACGGTTGGAGATTCTGGTGGTGTTCTCTGGTCCCTTCTAGTCTTGTTGCTTTTTTTTCTTCTTATATCCCATCAGAGAGTCTTTTTTTTTTAATTTTTTTTAACGTTTATTTATTTTTGAGACAGAGAGAGACAAAGCATGAATGGGGGAGGGTCAGAGAGAGGGAGACACAGAATCTGAAACAGGCTCCAGGCTCTGAGCTGTCAGCACAGAGCCCGACGCGGGGCTCGAACTCACGGAGTGTGAGATCGTGACCTGAGCCGAAGTCGGCCGCCCAACTGACTGAGCCACCCAGGCGCCCCAGAGAGTGTTTTTCTAATATGAAAATTATTGTCAAATTGTTTTCCATACAACACCCAGTGCTCATCCCAACAAGTGCCCTCCTCAATACCCATCACCCACCCTCCCCTCTCTCCCACCACCCATGAACCCTGCATTTGTTCTCAGTTTATAAGACTCTCTTATGTTTTGGCTCCCTCCCTCTCTTACCTCTTTTTTTCGCTTCCCCTGTCCCATGGACTTCTGTTAAGTTTCTCAGGATCCACATAGGAGTGAAACACATGGTATCTGTCTTTCTATGTATGACTTATTTCACTTAGCCTAACACTCTCCAGTTCCATCCATGTTGCTACAAAAGGCCATGTTTCATTCATTCTCTTTGCCACGTAGTATTCAATTGTGTATATAAACCACAATTTCTTTATCCATTCATCCGTTGATGGACATTTAGGCTCTTTCCATAATTTGGCTATTGTTGAGAGTGCTGCTATGAACATTGGGGTACAAGTGCCCCTATGCATCAGTACTCCTATATCCCTCGGGTAAATTCTTAGCAGTGCTATTGCTGGGTCATAGGATAGGTCTATTTTTAATTTTTTGAGGAAACTCCACACTGTTTTCCAGAGCAGCTGCACCAGTTTGCATTCCCGCCAACAGTGCAAGTGGGTTCCCATTTCTCCACATTCTCGCCAGCATCTATAGTCTCCTGATATGTTCATTTTAGCCTCTCTGATTGGCGTGACGTGGTATCTCACTGTGGTTTTGATTTGTATTTCCCTGATGAGAAGCGACATTGAGCATTTTTTTCATATGCCTGTTGGCCATCTGTATGTCTTCTTTAGAGAAGTGTCTATTCATGTTTTCTGCCCATTTCTTTACTGGATTATTTATTTTTCAGGTGTGGAGTTTGGTGAGTTCTTTGTAGATTTTGGATACTAGCCCTTTGTCCGATATGTCATTTGCAAATATCTTTTCCCATTCCGTTGGTTGCCTTTTAGTTTGTTTATTGTTTCCTTTGCAGTGCAGAAGCTTTTTATCGTCATGAGTTCCCAATAGTTCATTTTTTCTTTTAATTCCCTTGCCTTTGGGGATGGGTCAAGTAAGAAATTGCTGCGGCTGAGGTCAGAGAGGATTTTTCCTGCTTTTTCCTCTAGGGTTTTGATGATTTCCTGTCTCACATTCAGGTCCTTTATCCATTTTGAGTTTATTTTTGTGAATGGTGTAAGAGAGTGGTCTAGTTTCATTCTTCTCCATTTTACTGTCCAGCTCTCCCAGCACAATTTGTTAAAGACACTGTCTTTTTTCCATTGGATATTCTTTCCTTCTTTTTTAAAGATTGGTTGGCCATACTTTTGTGCGTCTAATTCTGGGGTTTCTATTCTATTCCATTGGTCTATGTGTCTGTTTTTGTGTCAATACCATGCAATCTTGATGATTACAGCTTTGTAGTAAAGGCTAAATTCTGGGAGTGTGATGCTTCCCACTTTGGTCTTCTTCAAAAGTACTTTGGTTATTCGGGGCCTTTTGTGGTTCCATACAAATTTTAGAATTGCTTGTTATAGCTTCAAGAAGAATGCTGGTGGAATTTTGATTGGGATTGCATTGAATGTGTAGATAGCTTTGGGGAGTATTGACATTTTAGCAGTATTTATTCATCCAATCCATGAGCATGGAATGTTTTTCCATTTCTTTATATATCTTCAATTTCCTTCATAAGCTTTCTATAGTTTTCAGCATACAGATCTTTTACATCTTTGGTTAGGTTTATTCCTAGGTATTTTATGATTCTTGGTGCAATTGTGAACGGGATCAGTTTCTTTATTTGTCTTTCTGTTGCTTCATTGTTAGTGTATAAGTATTCAACTGATTTCTGCACATTGATTTTTTATCCTGCGATTTTGCTGAATTCATGTATCAGTTCTAGTAGAATTCTGGTGAAGTCTGTCGGGTTTTCCAAGTATAATATCATGTTATATGCAAAAAGGGAAAGCTTGACTTCACCTTTGCCAATTTTGATGCCTTTGATTTCATTTTGTTGTCTGTTGATGCTAGTACTTCCAACATTATGTGAAACAACAGTGGTGAGAGTGGACATCCCTGTCGTGTTCCTGATCTCAGGGTAAAACTCTCAGTTTTTCCCCATTGAGGATGCTATTAGCTGTGGGCTTTTCATAAATGGCTTTTGTGATGTTTAATATGTTCCTCCGAAAGTCGATCCTGACTTTCTCGAGGGTTTTTATTAAGAAAAGATGCTGAATTTTGTCAAATGCTTTTTCTGCATTGATGACAGGATCATATGGTTCTTATCTTTTCTTTTATTAATGTGTTGTATTACATTGATTGATTTGTGAATGTTGAACCAGCCTTGCAGCCCAGAATGAATCCTACTTGATCATGGTGAATAATTCTTTTTATATGCTGTGCATTCGATTTACTAGTATCTTATTGAGAATTTTTTCTTCCATATTCATCAGGTATATTGGCCTGTAGTTCTTTTTTTGCTGGGTCTCTCTCTGGTTTAGGAATCAAGGTAATGATGGCTTCATAGAAAGAGTCTTTAAGTTTTTCTTCTCTTTATATTTTTTGGAACAGCTTGAGAAGGATAGGTATAATCTCTGCTTTAAATGTCTGGTAGAATTCCCCAGGGAAGACATCTGGTCCTGGACTCTTAATTGCTGTGAGATTTTTATAATTGATTTAATTCATTTGCTGGCTATTGATTTGTTCAAGTTGTTTGTTTCTTCCTGTTTGAGTTTTGGAATTGTGTGGGTGCTTTAGAATTTGTGGATTTCTTCCAGGTTGTCCAGTGTGTTAGCATATAACCGTTCATAGTATTCCCTGATAATTGCTAGTATTTCTGAGGGATTGGTTGTAATAATTGATTTTAATTCATGATTTATCAATTTGGGTCATCTCCCTTTTCTTTTTGAGAAGCCTGGCTAGATGTTTATGAATTATGTTTATTTTTTCAAAAAACCAACTTTTGGTTTCATTGATCTGCTCTACA
>NW_024416651.1:0-1870 GCF_014898765.1 Herpailurus yagouaroundi | reverse complement strand
GATGTCTTTGCTGTTCTACTTCTATTTCCTTTAGGTGTGCTGTTAGATTTTATATTTGGGATTTTTCTTGTTTCTTGAGATAGTACTGGATTGCAATGCATTTTCCTCTCAGGACTGCCTTCGCTGCACCACAAAGCATTCGGATTGTTGTCTTTTCATTTTCATTTGTTTCCATATATTTTTAAATTTCTTCTCCAATTGCCTGGTTGATCCATTCATTCTTTAGTAGGGTGTTCTTTAACCTCCATGCTTTTGGAGGTTTTCCAGACTTTCCTGTGGTTGATTTCAAGCTTCATAGCATTGTGGTCTGAAAGTATGCTTGGTATGATTTCAATTCTTGTATACTTATGAAGAGCTGTTTTGTGACCCAGTATGTGATCTATCTTGGAGAATGTTCCATGTACACTCGAGAAGAAAGTATATTCTGTTGCTTTGGGATGCAGAGTTCTAAATATATCTGTCAAGTCCATCTGTTCCAATGTCTCATTCAGGGCCCTTGTTTCTTTATTGATCGTGTGTCTACATGATCTATCCATTTCTGTAAGTGGAGTGTTAAAATCCCCTGCAATTACCACATTCTTATCAATAAGTTTGGTTATATTTGTGATTAATTCTTTTATATATTTGTGGCTCCCATATTCGGTGCATGGACTTGTATAATTGTTAATAATTCCTGATAGATAGACCCTGTAATTATTATATAATTCCCTTCTTCATCTCTTGTTACATCCTTTAATTTAAAGTCTAGTTTGTCTGATAGAAGTATGGCTACTCCAGCTTTCTTTTGACTTCCAGTGGCATGATAAATAGTTCTCCATCCCCTCACTCTCAATCTGAAGGTGTCCTCAGGTCTAAAATGAATCTCTTGTAGACAGCAAATGGATGGGTCTTGTTTTTTGTTTATACGTTCTGATACCCTATGTCTTTGCTGCATTCAGTCCATTTACATTCAGTGTTATTATATAAAGATATGGTTTTAGAGTCTTTGTGATGTCTGTAGGTTTCATGCTTGTAGTGATGTGTCTGGTACTTTTTGGTCCTTGCAACATTTCACTCACAGAATCTCCCTTAGGATCTCTTGTTAGGGTGGCTTAGTGGTGATGAATTCCTTCAGTTTTTGCCTGTTTGGGAAGACATTTATCTCTTTCTATTCTGAAAGACAGACTTGCTGTATAAAGGATTCTTGGCTGCATTTTTTTTTTTTTTTCTGTTCATCACATTGAAAATTTCCTGCCATTCCTTTCTGGCCTGCCAAGTTTCAGTAGATAGATCTGCCACCAGTCTTATGGGTCTCCATTTATAAGTTAGAGCGTGTTTACCTGTAGCTGCTGTCAGGATTTTCTCTTTATCCTTGTATTTTGCCAGTTTCACTATGGTACGTCGTGCAGAAGAGCAATTCAAGTTACGTCTGAAGGGAGTTCTCTGTGCCTCTTGGATTTCAAGGCCTTTTCATTCCCCAGATCAGGGAAGTTTTCAGCTATGATTTGTTAAAGTACCCCTTCAGCCCCTTTCTCTCTGTCTTCCTTCTCTAGAATCCCAATTATGTGTATGTTATTATGTTTTGTCGCATCACTTAGTTCTCTAATTGTCCCCTCATACTCTTGGATTTTTTTTTATCTCTCCTTTTCTCAGCTTCCTCTTTTTCCATAATTTTATCTTCTAATTCACCTATTCTCTCCTCTGCCTCTTCAATCTGAGCTGTGGTCGCCACCATTTTATTTTCCAGCTCATTTATAGCATTTTTTATGTCCCCCCTGACTGTTTCTTAGTCCCTTGATCTCTGTAGCAATAGATTCTCTGCTGTCCTCTATACTTTTTTCAAACCCAGCCATTAATTTTATGACTATTATTCTAAATTCTTGTTCCGTTA
>NW_024416650.1:0-1078 GCF_014898765.1 Herpailurus yagouaroundi | reverse complement strand
GAGTTTCATGCCATCCATGAAGAGTGAAAGGTTGAGCTCCTCCTGGACGATTTGGATGCCTTTTATTTCTTTGTGTTGTTTGATTGCTGAGGCTAAGACTTCCAATAGTATGTTGAATGCCAGTGGCGAGAGTGGACATGCTTGTCTTGAGCCTGACCTTAGGAGGAAAGCTCTCAGTTTTGCCCCTTTGAGGATGATATAGCTTCGGGCCTTTCATATATGCCTTTTATGATCTCGAGGTATGATCCTTCTATCCCTACGTTCTTGAGGGATTTTATCAAGAAAGGATGCTGTATTTTGTCAAATGCTTTCTCTGCATCTATTGAGAGGATCATGTGGTTCTTGTCCTTTCTTTTATCGATGTGATAAGTCACATTGATTGTTTTGTGGATATTGAACCCGATTTGCATTCCAGGTATTAATCCCACTTGGTCGTGGTGAGTAACGCTTAAATGTGTTGTTGGATCGGGTTGGTTCATATCTTGTGGAAGATTTTTGTATCCATGTTCATCATGAAAATTTGTGTATACATCTCCTTTTTAGTGGGTCTTTTTCTCATTTTGGAATCAAGGTAATGCTGGGTTCAGAGAAAACGTTTGGAAGTTTTCCTTCCATTTCTTTTTTTGGGACAGCTTCAAGAGCATCGGTGTTAACTCTTCCTTAAATGTTTGGTAGAATTCCCCTGGAAAGCCATCTGGCCCTAGGCTCTTTTTCTTGGGAAATTTTTGATTACTAATTCAATGTCTTTACTGGTTATGGGTCTGTTCAAATTTTCTATTTCTTCCTGTTTCAGTTTTGTTAGTTTATATATTTCTAGGAATTTGTCTGTTTCTTCCAGATTGTCCATTTTATTGGCATATATTTGCTGATAATATTCTCTTATTATTTGTATTTCTGCTGTGTTGGTTGTGACCTCTCCTCTTTCATTTGTGATTTTATTTCTTGGGTCCTTTCCTTTTTCTTTTTGATCCAACTGGCTAGTGGTGTATCAATGTTATTAATTATTTCAAAGAACAAGCTTCTGGTTTCATTGATCTGTTCTACTCTTTTTTGTGTGGGTGGACGGGGGTTATTTTTT
>NW_024416649.1:0-1216 GCF_014898765.1 Herpailurus yagouaroundi | reverse complement strand
ATCACACTCTCCAGTTCCATCCACGTTGCTACAAAGGGCCATATTTCCTTCTTTCTCATTGCCACGTAGGACTCCATTGTGTATATAAACCACAATTTCTTTTTTTTCTTTAATTTTTTTTTCAACGTTTATTTATTTTTGGGACAGAGAGAGACAGAGCATGAACAGGGAAGGGGCAGAGAGAGAGGGAGACACAGAATGGAAAGAGACTCCAGGCTCTGAGCCATCAGCCCAGAGCCTGACGCGGCGCTTGAACCCCCGGACCGCGAGATCGTGACCTGGCAGAAGTCAGACGCTTAACCGACTGCGCCACCCAGGGGCCCCAATAAACCACAATTTCTTTATCCGTTCATCAGTTGATGGACATTTAGGCTCTTTCCATAATTTGGCTATTGTTGAGAGAGCTGCTATGAACATTGGGGTACAAGTGCCCCTATGCATCAGTACTCCTGTATCCCTTGGGTAAATTCCTAGCAGTGCTACTGCTGGGTCATAGGGTAGGTCTATTTTTAATTTTCTGAGGAACCTCCACACTGTTTTCCAGAGTGGCTGCACCAGTTTGCATTCCCACCAACAGTGCAAGAGGGTTCCCGTTTCTCCACATCCTCTCCAGCATCTATAGTCTCCTGATTTGTTCATTTTGGCCACTCTGACTGGCGTGAGGTGATATCTGAGTGTGGTTTTGATTTGTATTTCCCTGATGAGGAGCGACGTTGAGCATCTTTTCATGTGCCTGTTGGCCATCCAGATGTCTTCTTTAGAGAAGTGTCTATTCATGTTTTCTGCCCATTTCTTCACTGGGTTATTTGTTTTTCGGGTGTGGAGTTTGGTGAGTTCTTTATAGATTTTGGATACTAGCCCTTTGTCCGATATGTCATTTGCAAATATCTTTTCCCATTCCGTTGGTGGCCTTTTAGTTTTGTTGATTGTTTCCTTTGCAGTGCAGAAGCTTTTTATCTTCATGAGGTCCCAATAGTTCATTTTTGCTTTTAATTGCCTTGCCTTTGGGGATGTGTCGAGTAATAAATTGCTACGGCTGAGGTCAGAGAGGTCTTTTCCTGCTTTCTCCTCTAGGGTTTTGATGGTTTCCTGTCTCACATTCAGGTGCTTCATCCATTTTGAGTTTATTTTTGTGAATGGTGTGAGAAAGTGGTCTAGTTTCAACCTTTTGCATGTTGCTGTCCAGTTCTCCCAGCACCATTTGTTAAAGAGACTG
>NW_024416648.1:0-1600 GCF_014898765.1 Herpailurus yagouaroundi | reverse complement strand
CCTTCTTCATCTCTTGTTACAGCCTTTAATTTAAAGTCTAGTTTGTCTGATATAAGTATGGCTACTCCAGCTTTCTTTTGGCTTCCAGTAGCATGATAAATAGTTCTCCATCCCCTCACTCTCAATCTAAAGGTGTCCTCAGGTCTAAAATGAGTCTCTTGTAGACAGCAAATAGATGGGTCTTGTTTTTTTATCCATTCTGATACCCTCTGTCTTTTGGTTGGCGCATTTAATCCATTTACATTCAGTGTTATTGTAGAAAGATATGGGTTTAGAGTCATTGTGATGTCTGTATGTTTTATGCTTGTAGTGATGTCTCTGGTCCTTTGTCTCACAGGGTGCCCCTTAGGATCTCTTGTAGGGCTGGTTTAGTGGTGACAAATTCCTTCAGTTTTTGTTTGTTCGGGAAGACCTTTATCTCTCCTTCTAGTCTAAATGACAGACTTGCTGGATAAAGGATTCTCGGCTGCATATTTTTTCTGTCTAGCACACTGAAACTCGTGCCAATTCTTTCTGGCCTGCCAAGTTTCAAAAGAGAGATCAGTCATGAGTCTTATAGGTCTCCCTTTATATGTGAGGGCACGTTTACCCCTTGCTGCTTTTAGAATTTTCTCTTTATCCTTGTATTTTGCCAGTTTCACCATGATATGTCGTGCAGAAGATCTATTCAAGTTACGTCTGAAGGGAGTTGTCTGTGCCTCTTGGATTTCAATGCTTTTTCCTTCACCAGTTCAGGGAAGTTCTCAGCTATTATTTCTTCAAGTACCCCTTCAGCACCTTTCCCTCTCTCTTCCTCCTCTGGGATACCAATTATGCGTATATTATTTCTTTTTAGTGTATCACTTAGTTCTCTAATTTTCCCCTCATACTCCTGGATTTTTTTATCTCTCTTTTTCTCAGCTTCCTCTTTTTCCATAACTTTATCTTCTAGTTCACCTATTCTCTCCTCTGCCTCTTCAATCCGAGCCGTGGTGGTTTCCATGTTGTTATGCATTTCGTTTAAAGCGTTTTTCAGCTCCTGGTGACTGTTCCTTAGTCCCTTGATCTCTGTAGCAAGAGATTCTCTGCTGTCAGCTATACTGTTTTCAAGCCCAGCGATTAATTTTATGACTATTATTCTAAATTCACTTTCTGTTATATTATTTAAATCCTTTTTGATCAGCTCATTAGCTGTTGTTATTTCCTGGAGATTCTTCTGAGGGGAATTCTTCCGCTTGGTCATTTTGGATAGTCCCTGGCATGGTGAGGACCTGCAGGGCACTTCCCCTGTGCTGTGGTGTATAACTGGAGTTGGTGGGCGGAGCCGCAGTCAGACCTGATGTCTGCCCCCAGCCCACCGCTGGGGCCACAGTCAGACTGGTGTGTGCCTTCTCTTCCCCTCTCCTAGGGGCGGGATTCACTGTGGGGTGGGGTGGCCTGTCTGGGCTACTTGCACACTGCCAGGCTTGTGATGCTGGGGATCTGGCGTCTTAGCTGGGGTGGGTAGGCAAGGTGCACAGGGGCAGGAGGGGCAGGCTTAGCTTGCTTCTCCTTAGGTGATCCACTTCAGGAGGGGCCCTGTGGCAGCAGGAGGGAGTCAGATCCGCTGCCGGAGGTTTGG
>NW_024416647.1:0-1417 GCF_014898765.1 Herpailurus yagouaroundi | reverse complement strand
ATTGGATGTTCTTTCCTGCTTTGTCAAAGATGAGTTGGCCATACGTTTGTGGGTCTAGTTCTGGGGTTTCTATTCTATTCCATTGGTCTATGTGTCTGTTTTTGTGCCAATACCATGCTGTCTTGATGATGACAGCTTTGTAGTAGAGGCTAAAGTCTGGGATTGTGATGCCTCCTGCTTTGGTCTTCTTCTTCAAAATTACTTTGGCTATTCGGGGCCTTTTGTGGTTCCATATGAATTTTAGGATTGCTTGTTCTAGTTTCGAGAAGAATGCTGGTGCAATTTTGATTGGGATTGCATTGAATGTGTAGATAGCTTTGGGTAGTATTGACATTTTGACAATATTTATTCTTCCAATCCATGAGCAGGGAATGTCTTTCCATTTCTTTAAATCTTCTTCAATTACCTTCATAAGCTTTCTATAGTTTTCAGCATACAGATCCTTTACATCTTTGGTTAGATTTATTCCTAGGTATTTTATGCTTCTTGGTGCAATTGTGAATGGGATCAGTTTCTTTATTTGTCTTTCTGTTGCTTCATTGTTAGTGTATAAGAATGCAACTGATTTCTGTACATTGATTTTGTATCCTGCAACTTTGCTGAATTCATGTATCAGTTCTAGCAGACTTTTGGTGGAGTCTATCGGATTTTCCATGTATAATATCATGTCATCTGCAAAAAGCGAAAGCTTGACTTCATCTTTGCCAATTTGGATGCCTTTGATTTCCTTTTGTTGTCTGATTGCTGATGCTAGAACTTCCAGCACTATGTTAAACAACAGCGGTGAGAGTGGGCATCCCTGTCGTGTTCCTGATCTCAGGGAAAAAGCTCTCAGTTTTTCCCCGTTGAGGATGATGTTAGCTGTGGGCTTTTCATAAATGGCTTTTATGATCTTTAAGTATGTTCCTTCTATCCCGACTTTCTCAAGGGTTTTTATTAAGAAAGGGTGCTGGATTTTGTCAAAGGCCTTTTCTGCATCGATTGACAGGATCATATGGTTTTTCTCTTTTTTTTTGTTAATGTGATGTATCACGTTGATTGATTTGCGAATGTTGAACCAGCCCTGCATCCCAGGAATGAATCCCACTTGATCATGGTGAATAATTCTTTTTATATGCCGTTGAATTCGATTTGCTAGTATCTTATTGAGAATTTTGGCATCCATATTCATCAGGGATATTGGCCTGTAGTTCTCTTTTTTGACTGGGTCTCTGTCTGGTTTAGGAATCAAAGTAATACTGGCTTCATAGAATGAGTCTGGAAGTTTTCCTTCCCTTTCTATTTCTTGGAATAGCTTGAGAAGGATAGGTATTATCTCTGCTTTAAACGTCTGGTAGAACTCCCCTGGGAATCCATCTAGTCCTGGACTCTTATTTGTTGGGAGATTTTTGATAACCGATTCAATTTCTTCGCTGGT
>NW_024416646.1:0-1372 GCF_014898765.1 Herpailurus yagouaroundi | reverse complement strand
TCTTTCTGGCCTGCCAAGTTTCAAAAGAGAGATCAGTCACGAGTCTTATAGGTCTCCCTTTATATGTGAGGGCACGTTTACCCCTTGCTGCTTTCAGAATTTTCTCTTTATCCTTGTCTTTTGCCAGTTTCACTATGATATGTCGTGCAGAAGATCGATTCAAGTTACGTCTGAAGGGAGTTCTCTGTGCCTCTTGGATTTCAATGCCTTTTTCCTTCCCCACTTCAGGGAAGTTCTCAGCTATTATTTCTTCAAGTACCCCTTCAGTACCTTTCCCTCTCTCTTCCTCCTCTGGGATACCAATTATGCGTATATTATTTCTTTTTAGTGTATCACTTAGTTCTCTAATTTTCCCCTCATACTCCTGGATTTTTTTATCTCTCTTTTTCTCAGCTTCCTCTTTTTCCATAACTTTATCTTCTAGTTCACCTATTCTCTCCTCTGCCTCTTCAATCCGAGCCGTGGTGGTTTCCATTTTGTTATGCATTTCGTTTAAAGCGTTTTTCAGCTCCTCGTGACTGTTCCTTAGTCCCTTGATCTCTGTAGCAAGAGATTCTCTGCTGTCAGCTATACTGTTTTCAAGCCCAGCGATTAATTTTATGACTATTATTCTAAATTCACTTTCTGTTATATTATTTAAATCCTTTTTGATCAGCTCATTAGCTCTTGTTATTTCCTGGAGATTCTTCTGAGGGGAATTTTTCCGCTTGGTCATTTTGGATAGTCCCTGGCGTGGTGAGGACCTGCAGGGCACTTCCCCTGTGCTGTGGTGTATAACTGGAGTTGGTGGGTGGAGCCGCAGTCAGACCTGATGTCTGCCCCCAGCCCACTGCTGGGGCCACAGTCAGACTGGTGTGTGCCTTCTCTTCCCCTCTCCTAGGGGCGGGAATCACTGTGGGGTGGGGTGGCCTGTCTGGGCTACTTGCACACTGCCAGGCTTGTGATGCTGGGGATCTGGTGTCTTAGCTGGGGTGGGTAGGCAAGGTGCACAGCGGCAGGAGGGGCAGGCTTAGCTTGCTTCTCCTTAGGTGATCCACTTCAGGAGGGGCCCTGTGGCAGCAGGAGGGAGTCAGATCCGCTGCTGGAGGTTTGGCTCCGCAGAAGCGCAGAGTTGGGTGTTTGTGCGGAGCGAGCAAGTTCCCTGGCAGGAACTGGTTCTCTTTGGGATTTTGGCTGGGGGATGGGCGGGGGAGATGGCACTGGTGAGCGCCTTTGTTCCCCACCAAACTGAGCTCTGTCGTCCAGGGGCTCAGAAGCTCTCCTTCCCTTTGTCCTCCAGCCTTCCCGCTTTCTGAGCAGAGCTGTTAACTTATGACCTCCCAGACGCTAAGTCGCGCTTGCTGTCGGAACACAGTCCATCAGGCCCCTCCGC
>NW_024416645.1:4371-4884 GCF_014898765.1 Herpailurus yagouaroundi | reverse complement strand
GGCATTGGTTATTTTTTCTACACAAAATGTTTTCCCTTAGATTTTTTAAAAAAAGTTTATTTATTTAGTTTGAGAGAGACAGAAAGAGCATGAGCAGGGGAGGGACGGAGAGAGAGAGAGAGTGAGAGAATCCCAGGCAGGCTCTGTGCTGTCAGCACAGAGCCCAACTTGGGGCTCCATCTTAGGAACTGCGAGATCCTGACCTGAGTCAAAATCAAGGGCACTTAACTGACTGAGCCACCCAGGTGCCCCTTCCCTTAGATCTTTTAATGCCTGAGTCCTTCTTACCAATCATGTTTCAGCTCAAATATTACTTTCTCAGGGGATTATATCTCTACACCTACTTTAAAGTAACTGCTCTCCCTACTACAGATCACTTTGTTATTGAAAATGATCTTGCTTGGGGCGCCTGGGTGGCGCAGTCGGTTAAGCGTCCGACTTCAGCCAGGTCACGATCTCGCGGTCTGTGAGTTCGAGCCCCGCGTCAGGCTCTGGGCTGATGGCTCAGAGCCT
>NW_024416645.1:0-4271 GCF_014898765.1 Herpailurus yagouaroundi | reverse complement strand
GCTCTGTCTCTCTCTGTCCCAAAAATAAATAAACGTTGAAAAAAAATTAAAAAAAAAAAAGAAAATTATCTTGCTTATTTATTCTTCTCCCCTTGCTGTCTTCTCCTCATTATATTAGGTTCCATGAGGTCAAGGTGCTTATAATTTATGTTAATCTTTATATTTCTAGCTTCTAGAATACTTCCATAGAATAAGTGCTCGGTAAATACTTGAGGGAATGAGTGGGTAGAGTAGTCACAACACAATTTAAACTTTACAGAGTGACTATGTGGATCAGCTTTGTGATTGGGCAGGATTTGTGCAAAGGTCGTAAAATAGCTTTCATCAACGGAGACAAAAGGAAAAAAATGGCTTTTGAAAGGACTGCATTCGTTATGTGAATGAGGAGCTGACAAGAGTGTTCTTGAAGAAGTAATAATTCACAAAACAGTGAATTTTCAAAGAGCAAAAGGAGACTTAGCATTAGTTACGTGGTAGTGCCTCTGAAAATTAAAGATGAAATGAAATTAGACTAATTGCATGAGGGAGTTTCTTTGTGTGACTGTAATCATTCTTTGGAATCACCTATACCCCAAATCTATCTTCCTAGATTTCAGGAAGAGAAAGACAATTACTCGGGCACAAATGCATTTTATTCCTTTCTTACTGCAGAGCTTCAGTGCTTCTAGTTTGATAAATTGCCTAAACTACCTGGCTGGCTTGAAGGGAAAGTTATGTTTTTACATTTATATTAAACAAAAAACTCGTGCTTTAAAAATAAATCATCACATCTGATGGTATTGCCTCTCTTTCATTTGTTTGCTATCAAGTGTGAGTTAAAGGTTACGTGCAGAACAATCCCAAGGGTGCAATTTACACTTCCAGGTAGCAGTAAAGCCCTGTAACCAATAACCATCACAAACAGAGGAGCTGTCAGAGACCAAATTCATTGCTCCTATTCCCAGAGTCCTTTTGTTTTTGGAAGACACTGAAATATGTCCTCTTTTCTTAGCCTACGAGAATTTCAAAGATGTCCTTTGACCTATCTTTTGACACTGTACAATAAATATAGGAAAAACTCCAACACCTCCTTAAGATTACAGTTTGGAGGAAGGGCATGCTGCTGTTACTGGCTTGGTGCTTGTTACTGGCTTGGTGCTGGTGGCTCCCAGGGCCCGTTATTGCCACATACATTGAAGTTCATGATGAACCTTTCAGCCTTTTCTTCAAACTTACTTTTCTAGTCTTTCTAAGTGACTGCAGTAATAAATATTCAACTTTGTAGCTGTGTGACTTTCAAAATTCCTTTAGTTTTTCTGTGCCTAAGTATTCTCATTTGTAGAACATTGCCACTGAGGGCATTATCAAGATCTTTCCCAGCTCTAAAATATAAAGACTTTTCCTCATGAAGCAGTGCTTTCTGGCAAGATATTGGTAATATAAATATATGTGACCTATATTTTGTCATTTTTATTCAGAAAGAAGTGGATTAACTTTTTTGAAACTTTATATTTCCAGCTTCTATAATACTCCCATAGAATAAGTGCTCAGTAAATACTTTTAAATTCATAACTTTTATGAATAGTCTTTACTAATTTAAAGAAGGCATTCAGGATAAATGCATTATATTGTAGCAAGGATTCTATCTTGAGCATAAGCTGGCATTTCAGTGTGGCAAACAGAAGTGGGGCAAGGGCCAATGTGGGAGATGTCTGATTATATTAATTAAGGGAGTGAAATGAACCCTTGGAAAGAACTGGCCCTGTGGACATGCATCAGGGAAGTAACTTCTCCCAGAAACAAACTATGGCATCAGAGGAAAGAGCTTATTCTGAAGGCAGTTTGCAAATTCTCTTTGATCCCATTCCTGATCCATGGACATATATGTACGTGTCTGTGTTAAGAGTAAAAAGCACTATAATGATGGGTGGCTCAGTTGGTTAAGCATCCAACTTCAGCTCAGGTCATGATCTCATGGTTCATGGGTTTGATCCCTGTGTCGTGCTCTGTGCTGACAGCTCCGAGCCTGGAGCCTGCTTCAGATTCTGTGTCTCGCTCTCTCTGCTTCTCCCCTGCTTGCACTCTCTCTCTCTTTCTCTCTCAAAAATAAACATGTTTTTAAAAGCATTATAATGAAAAATAGACTTGTTTCATGAAAATATGTAGACTATTGTGGCATAGGTCCCCCAAACTGCCCCACCAAGTATGACAAAGAGGGTGGCTTACTTCCTCCCCTCTATTACCATGACAGTAAACTTTGAGGGCTTTATAATTTGATCATGTTTTCTACCAAGAGATAGGAGAGAAGGACTAACACCAAGTGAGAATGGATTTCCTCATGAGAATATGGAAAACATCTGGGAATTCTTCAACTACCTCAGGTTGGCTCTGGGAAACTTTTCAATGGGTGGAAGTTCAGCCTTGGCAAATAGTCCTAGAGCCAATGAAATTTCAGTTATTACAATTAATCTGGCCTCAACAGAACATTGTAGAAGCTCAGAATTCTAATACATACGTGAAGCCTGCTTGCCAAAAATCTGGAGCTAGGAATTTAATGTGATCTGGTGTTTGTTCCAAGCTGAGATATACAGATGTTTGAAGAAAATCTTTAGATTATCATCATTTAAATATTAAGTTTTCAGCCAACAGAAATTGTTGTTCAGTCCTTTTAGCAATAATTGCATAAATGATTGGCCAGAATAGTATAGCATCTAAAATATATGAAAATTACTTATGAAATATACATTAGAGCAGATGGCTATGAGGAGAGCCAATTGGACAGAATAAAAAAAAATACAAATTAAGAAATTCACAGTTAATTAAAGAAGATTAAGGGTACTTACAGGGACCATAAAGACCTAGGGACCTTCTCAAACAAAGGATTAGTATGTTGGTGCTACGCCATGCTCCCCTCTCCAATGTGTTGCTAATGAAAGGACAGTGATGTGTAGAACAGATGAAAAGACTTCATTAGAATGCTATCTTCAATAACCCAAATCCCTTGATTCAACATACAAGGATAGAGTGTCATAAATTCTTGTGTAATTTGGTCTGGGTATTTCCTCTCTTTTATTCTGCTATATGCATTTGGATCCCATTAACTTTTAAAAGGACTTTCATGCACAGACGATAATAGGCACATTTAGTGGGCACAATGACTTAGTGGACTTTATAGTCTTCAACTCTGTGAAGCACTGCTTTGCAGAATGTTAATTCTCAAGGGCTTTGCCCCTAGCAGGCACTCTTCAATCAATATTTATAGAATGCATGAAGGGGGTTGTTCAGGGAGAAAAACAAACTGTTTCTTCCTAGATTTAAAAGTACTTAACGCATATTTCAAGGGTCATCTGCTAAATCCTATCCGTTTTTGAAGATTCACCACAGATTAACGTTTATAGTCATCATCTACTCAGTCGTTCAATTATTCATTCATTCATTTATTTATTCATTCAACTAGTCAACATTTATCGAATACCTGTGGGGTGCTAGCTGTTTTGTTTGATGCTGATTAATAAAACATGCTCTTTATCCTTGATGGACTCACTGTTTAGAGAAGCAACTGAACATGTAAATTATTTACATAGTATAATGAGAAAATGGCTATAATAAAAATATGTACAAATTTTAGGTGAGCATAAGAGAAGAAATTCTCTCTACTTGATTGGGGTGAAAGGGAGGGAAGTTTCATGAAAGGTACAGAGACGATAACTTCTAATCTGAATCTGAAATAGGACTTTGCAAGCTATGACCTGCAGACCAAATCTGTTCATGTCTGCTTCTGTAAATAAAGTTTTGTAAGAACACAGGTATATCCATTCAGTTAACACAGTGTCTTTGCCTACTTTCATGCTACATAACAGCAGAGTTGGGTAGTTGTTATGATAGTTACAGTATGACTGGCAAAGCCAAAAATACTTACTCTCTGGTCCTTTATGGAAAATGTTTGTTGACACCTGGTGTAATAAAGGTTGGCTTTCCAGGGACCAAGGTTAGAAAAGGTGGCATGTCTAGAGGCTTAGGGATATGATAAGAGAACATGGATAATTAGAATAAAGACTAAGTGTTCAGGAGAGAACAAGCAGGTCTCTTTGGTAAGTGTAACAGAGGAATAAAGGTAGAAAGGTAGTTTGAACCAAAAGTATAGAAGATTTTAAATGTTGGTGACACTTCTGAAACCATAAGGTGAACACAACACTGACTTCTGGGGAGTGTTTATAGTTCTCCAACTCAGCTTTTATTTTTTTATTTTATTTTATTTTATTTTATTTTATTTTATTTTATTTTATTTTATT
>NW_024416644.1:0-1211 GCF_014898765.1 Herpailurus yagouaroundi | reverse complement strand
GGTGGTGTCTCTGGTCCTTTGTGGTCCTTGCCGCATTTCACTTACCCTCTTAGGATCTCTTGTAGGGCTGGTTTAGTGGTGATGTATTCCTTCATTTTGTTTGTTTGTTTGTTTGTTTGTTTGTTTGGGAAAACCTTTATATCTCCTTCTATTCTGAGTGACAGACTTTCTGGATAAAGGATTCTTGGCTGCATATTTTTTCTGTTCATCACATTGAAGATTTCCTGCCATTCCTTTCTGGCCTGCCAAGTTTCAGTAGACAGATCAGTCATGAGTTTTATCGGTCTGTCTTTATATGTTAGAGCATGTTTATTCCTAGCTGCTTTGAGAATTTTCTCTTTATCCTTGCATTTTGCCCGTTTCACTGTGATATGTTGCGCAGAAGATCAATTTAAGTTATGTCTGAAGTGGGTTCTCTGTGCCTCTTGGATTTCAGTGCCTGTTTCCTTCCCCCGAGCAAGGAAGTCTCAGCTATGATTTGTTCAAGGACACCTTCAGCCCCTTTCTCTCTCTTCTTCTTCTTCTGGAATTCGTATGATATGGATATTGTTCCATTTGATTGCGTCACTTAGTTCTCTAATTCTCCCCTCACAGTCCTGGATTTTCTCTCTCTCTCTTTTTCACAACTTCCTCCTTTTCCGTAATTTTATCTTCTACTTCTCCTTTTCTCCCCTCTGTCTTCAGTCCGCTCTGTGGCTGCCTCCCTTGTGTTTTACACTTCATTTAATTCCTTTTTTATTGGTAGGGGGGCATTTTTAATTCCTCATGACTATATTTTAGTCCCTTGATCTCTGTAACAATAGATTCTCTGCTGTCCTCTCTGCTTTTTTCAAGCTAGCAATATCTATGACTATTACTCTAAATTCTTGTTCAGTTACGTTGCGTAAGTCGGTTTTGATCAATTCATTAGCCGTCTCTACCTCCAGGAATATCTTTTTAGGAGAATTCTTCTGTTTCCTCATTTTGGGTATTTTACTGTCCCTTATGCATTTTAAAAGCTTGTTGTGTGCTCTGCACCTGCGAGCACTGCTATATTAAAGGAGGGTCATACACTGTCCAGGGTCTGGCCCTTCAGGAGGTGTTTTGTGGAGATTGTTACTCCCTCTCTGTTGTTGTGACTTTGGTTATTTTATTACCCTACTGATAGTGATATTTTGGACCCTACACCAGGCGTGCTTTGATTTGTTCCTTTGAGTAACCGATAAAGGAAA
>NW_024416643.1:0-1756 GCF_014898765.1 Herpailurus yagouaroundi | reverse complement strand
AAATTGTTTCATGTTGATAATCACATGATTTAAGAGTTGAGGCAGTTATCAGGGCACCTTGATGACTTCATCAGTTGACTACCAGACTGCAGGGCTCATCTGCTCAGGTCATGGTCCTATGGTCAGGGGATTGAGCCCCGTTAGGGGCTCTGTGCTAAGCATGGAGCCTGCTTAAGCTTCTCTCTCTCTTTCTCTCTTTCTCTTTCTCTCCCCGTCTCTGCTCATTCTCTCTTTCCAAAATACGAATTGAAAAATCAATAAATAAAAGAATCGAGATACTTTTTATTTTTACTTTTTCCAATGCGAAGGCGTTTTCTATGCCTTTTTCTGTACATGCCACACTTGTAAGCATGGAGGTACTGGTGTTTATGTCGATTTGTACACAGGACTGGCTGAATCCCTGTTTTATTGTCTCCTTCCTTGGATTTCTGCCAAACTTTCCCCAATCAAAATAGGATTCAGAGGGACCCTATTCTAGTTTCGGTTCAAGATGTCTGTGTAGGACGGCCTTGAACTCAACTCCTCCAAGGTGAAGGAAGCTTTCAACTACCTCCACGTCGACCTTAAAATTTTTAATTGATTCACTTTTTCTTTCCTGCTTCTCTCTTTATGTTTCTTTATTTTTGAGACAGAGGGAGACAGAGCGCAAGTGTGGGACGGGCAGAGAGAGATGGAGACATAGAATCGGAAACAGACTCCAGGCTCCGAGCTGTCAGCACAGGGCCCAATGCGGAGCACGAACCCAGGAGCCATGAGATCATGACCTGAACTGAAGTCGGATGCTTAATCAGCTGAGCCACCCAGGCACCCCCTCCCCATTCTCAGTTTATCTCTTAATTCAGGATCCTGAAAGCAAAATATCACCTCATGGGAACTGAAACCACCCCTCTATCAATAAGGACTCCCTGAAACAAAAAGACTCCACCCTCAAGCCCAAGACAATGACCAACACGACCTTAGTGAACACCTGTGTGTACCTACCTCTTTTTGTCCCCCATTTTCCTTACATAAACCTGGAGGTATTTTCATCACTTTACAGAGAGTCTTTGATGTCAGTCTGCTGTATCTCTGGTGTCGGCCTCTGAAAAAGTTCCCCATTTGTTTCACCTCCACTAGTTACTTTGAATTGTGATTTTGTCAGTAATGATTAGCCAAACCTCACCTTTTTTGGGTCCCCTAGAGCGAGGTCCTCTTGTGCCTGAACTCCCTGACTACGTTTTCTGGTGAACCAGCCAGAAGTTGTACTTCCAATTTGTCCAGCTCCCTGGGGATTGCACCTATTGATATAACAATTCCTCCTGAAGAGCTGAGGACTGACTGCACAGATGGGGCCTAACAAAACATACAAAATCAAAACACAACAGCAAGACAGTGAGACAGTAACAAAGAAAACACTCACCCCTAACGTTGCCAAGGGCAGTTGGGGAAGGGCCAGAAACAGACTCCTCTGGCCCTGGGCAGAAAACAGGAAGAAAAAAACAAACACTGCAGTTTGAAAAGAACAACTTTCATATAAAAGAGAGCATTAGAACTCTGTCAATGTCAGAGGAGCCACAGGAGTACTCTCTGGGTCATAGAGAAGGGAGAGTGGCAGGGGTACATTTTACATCCACATTTTTTCCTGTTTACTTCTTTTTGAGAAGCAGAAATACAAGCAGAGCAGGGGCAGAAAGAGGGGGACAGAAGATTCAGGGAAGGCTCTACACTGACAGCATCCAGCCCAATGTGGTTCTCAAATTCATGAACTGTGAAATCA
>NW_024416642.1:0-1157 GCF_014898765.1 Herpailurus yagouaroundi | reverse complement strand
ATCAAGGGACTAAGGAACAGTCACGAGGAGCTGAAAAACGCTTTAAATGAAATGCATAACAAAATGGAAACCACCACAGCTCGGATTGAAGAGGCAGAGGAGAGAATAGGTGAACTAGAAGATAAAGTTATGGAAAAAGAGGAAGCTGAGAAAAAGAGAGATAAAAAAATCCAGGAGTATGAGGGGAAAATTAGAGAACTAAGTGATACACTAAAAAGAAATAACATACGCATAATTGGTATCCCAGAGGAGGAAGAGAGAGGGAAAGGTGCTGAAGGGGTACTTGAAGAAATAATAGCTGAGAACTTCCCTGAAGTGGGGAAGGAAAAAGGCATTGAAATCCAAGAGGCACAGAGAACTCCCTTCAGACGTCACTTGAATCGATCTTCTGCACGACATATCATAGTGAAACTGGCAAAATACAAGGATAAAGAGAAAATTCTGAAAGCAACAAGGGGTAAACGTGCCCTCACATATAAAGGGAGACCTATAAGACTCGTGACTGATCTCTCTTTTGAAACTTGGCAGGCCAGAAAGAGTTGGCACGAGATTTTAGGTGTGCTAGACAGAAAAAATATGCAGCCGAGAATCCTTTATCCAGCAAGCCTGTCATTTAGAATAGAAGGAGAGATAAAGGTCTTCCCAAACAAACAAAAACTGAAGGAATTTGTCACCACTAAACCAGCCCTACAAGAGATCCTAAGGTGGACCCTGTGAGACAAAGTACCAGAGACATCACTACAAGCATAAAACATACAGACATCACAATGACTCTAAACCCATATCTTTCTATAATAACACTGAATGTAAATGGATTAAATGCGCCAACCAAAAGACATAGGGTATCAGAATGGATAAAAAAACAAGACCCATCTATTTGCTGTCTACAAGAGACTCATTTTAGACCTGAGGACACCTTTAGATTGAGAGTGAGGGGATGGAGAACTATTTATCATGCTACTGGAAGCCAAAAGAAAGCTGGAGTAGCCATACTTCTATCAGACAAACTAGACTTAAATTAAAGGCTGTAACAAGAGATGAAGAAGGACATTATATAATAGTGACAGGGTCTATCCATCAGGAAGAGCTAACAATTATAAATGTCTATGCGCCGAATACCGGAGCGCCCAAATATATAAAACAATTACTCATAAACA
>NW_024416641.1:0-1612 GCF_014898765.1 Herpailurus yagouaroundi | reverse complement strand
TATCAGACAAACTAGACTTTAAATTAAAGGCTGTAACAAGAGATGAAGAAGGACATTATATAATAGTGACAGGGTCTATCCATCAGGAAGAGCAAACAATTATCAATGTCTATGCGCCGAATACCGGAGCGCCCAGATATATAAAACAATTACTCATAAACACAAGCAACCTTATTGATAAGAATGTGGTAATTGCAGGGGACTTTAACACCCCACTTACAGAAATGGATAGATCATCTAGACACACGGTCAATAAAGAAACAAGGGCCCTGAATGAGACATTGGATCAGATGGACTTGACAGATCTATTTAGAACTCTGCATCCCAAAGCAACAGAATATACTTTCTTCTCGAGTGCACATGGAACATTCTCCAAGATAGATCATATACTGGGTCACAAAACAGCCCTTCATAAGTTTACAAGAATTGAAATCATACCATGCATACTTTCAGACCATAATGCGATGAAGCTTGAAATCAACCACAGAAAAAAGACTGGAAAACCTCCAAAAGCATGGAGGTTAAAGAACACCCTACTAACGAATGAGTGGGTCAACCAGGCAATTCGAGAAGAAATTAAAAAATATATGGAAACAAACGAAAATGAAAATACAACAATCCAAACGCTTTGGACGCAGCAAAGGCAGTCCTGAGAGGAAAATACATTGCAATCCAGGCCTATCTCAAGAAACAAGAAAAATTCCAAATACAAAATCTAACAGCACACCTAAAGGAAATAGAAGCAGAACAGCAAAGGCAGCCTAAACCCAGCAGAAGAAGATAAATAATAAAGATCAGAGCAGAAGTAAACAATATAGAATATAAAAAAAACGGTAGAGCAGATCAACGAAACCAAGAGTTGGTTTTTTGAAAAAATAAACAAAATTGACAAACCTCTAGCCAGGCTTCTCAAAAAGAAAAGGGAGATGACCCAAATAGATAAAGTCATGAATGAAAATGGAATGATTACAACCAATCCCTCAGAGATACAAACAATTATCAGGGAATACTATGAAAAATTATATGCCAACAAATTGGACAACCTGGAAGAAATGGACAAATTCCTGAACACCCACACGCTTCCAAAACTCAATCAGGAGGAAATAGAATGCTTGAACAGACCCATCACCAGCGAAGAAATTGAATCGGTTATCAAAAATCTCCCAACAAATAAGAGTCCAGGACCAGATGGCTTCCCAGGGGAGTTCTACCAGACGTTTAAAGCAGAGATAATACCTATCCTTCTCAAGCTATTGCAAGAAATAGAAAGGGAAGGAAAACTTCCAGACTCATTCCATGAAGCCAGTATTACTTTGATTCCTAAACCAGACAGAGACCCAGTAAAAAAAGAGAACTACAGGCCAATATCCCTGATGAATATGGATGCAAAAATTCTCAATAAGATACTAGCAAATCGATTTCAACGACATATAAAAAGAATTATTCACCATGATCAAGTGGGATTCATTCCTGGGATGCAGGGCTGGTTCAACATTCACAAATCAATCAACGTGATACATCACATTAACAAAAGAAAAGATAAGAACCATATGATCCTGTCAATCGATGCAGAAAAGGCCTTTGACAAAATCCAGCACCCTTTCTTAATAAA
>NW_024416640.1:0-1099 GCF_014898765.1 Herpailurus yagouaroundi | reverse complement strand
ATAATTGTTAGCTCTTCCTGATGGATAGACCCTGTCACTATTATATAATGTCCTTCTTCATCTCTTGTTACAGCCTTTAATTTAAAGTCTAGTTTGTCTGATATAAGTATGGCTACTCCAGCTTTCTTTTGGCTTCCAGTAGCATGATAAATAGTTCTCCATCCCCTCACTCTCAATCTAAAGGTGTCCTCAGGTCTAAAATGAGTCTCTTGTAGACAGCAAATAGATGGGTCTTGTTTTTTTATCCATTCTGATACCCTATGTCTTTTGGTTGGCGCATTTAATCCATTTACATTCAGTGTTATTATAGAAAGATATGGGTTTAGAGTCATTGTGATGTCTGTATGTTTTATGCTTGTAGTGATGTCTCTGGTACTTTGTCTCACAGGGTCCCCCTTAGGATCTCTTGTAGGGCTGGTTGAGTGGTGACAAATTCCTTCCGTTTTTGTTTGTTTGGGAAGACCTTTATCTCTCCTTCTATTCTAAATGACAGACTTGCTGGATAAAGGATTCTCGGCTGCATATTTTTTCTGTCTAGCACACTGAACATCTCGTGCCAATTCTTTCTGGCCTGACAAGTTTCAAAAGAGAGATCAGTCACGAGTCTTATAGGTCTCCCTTTATATGTGAGGGCACGTTTACCCCTTGCTGCTTTCAGAATTTTCTCTTGATCCTTGTATTTTGCCAGTTTCACTATGATATGTCGTGCAGAAGATCGATTCAAGTTCCGTCTGAAGGGAGTTCTCTGTGCCTCTTGGATTTCAATGCCTTTTTCCTTCCCCACTTCAGGGAAGTTCTCAGCTATTATTTCTTCAAGTACCCCTTCAGCACCTTTCCCTCTCTCTTCCTCCTCTGGGATACCAATTATGCGTATATTATTTCTTTTTAGTGTATCACTTAGTTCTCTAATTTTCCCCTCATACTCCTGGATTTTTTTATCTCTCTTTTTCTCAGCTTCCTCTTTTTCCATAACTTTATCTTCTAGTTCACCTATTCTCTCCTCTGCCTCTTCAATCCGAGCCGTGGTGGTTTCCATTTTGTTATGCATTTCATTTAAAGCGTTTTTCAGCTCCTCGTGACTGTTCCTTAGTCCCTTGAT
>NW_024416639.1:2732-4163 GCF_014898765.1 Herpailurus yagouaroundi | reverse complement strand
TATGTATCCTTGGCTAATATTTCCAATGAAATGTGCTTTAGGGACACAGATGGATGAAATAATGTCCACCAGTCATATAGGTAAATATCCTATAGGACCATTATGCCTTCAATTACTAATTGCCATCTCTTCAGAATTAAAAGAAAGTTGGGACAAGAAAATGTCTTTGAATTTGATGTAAGAGAAGACTAGAGTGTTTTAAGGTGTTCACCTACCTTCTGGAATCCTCAGATTAGTTGTGGACAGGAGGATAGCAACCCACGATTGGGATGCACACCGCTAGTCCCAGAGGGAGGATATGGACCTTATTGTCAATTTTTTTAAATCAATATCAGCAGTCCACCTCTGCCAGGTACAGACTTCAGGACCTGGGGGCAACACGATGCCTGATGCCTGGGTTCAGAACTTGAGGAAGTCCAGCTGGTGGGGGAGGGGGGAAATCCAACAGGGCCTGGGGCAGTGAGAGAGATGGCCCCAGGACACCTCCCCACAGGGCAGACTTAGAGTATACCTGCCAAAGAGCAGCACAATCTCCCTCAAGACATCCCTCCCCATGACAGATCATGAGGCTGAGCCTCACAATTCCAGAAGAAATGAGGGATACCCATCTGTTCAATTCCAATGGCTTCTGCAGAGCTTGGACCCAGGGATGTTGGAGTCTTGGGGTCATGGAACTCTGGTACCCATGATACAAGCCCTTTCTTCCCCAGCACTCAGAGCCACCTCATACATCCCCTCTCCACTGATGCATCTAATGCCATCCACATACCTCGAGCATGTGTCTACCTTCCTCTTTGTACTTCCTCTTTGTCACTGTTTCTCTATAACCACATCTCTCTATGTTTCTTCCTTTAAGTCTTTAGGGAGTGGTGTAACATACGGTGCTAACATTTATTCTTATACATGTGAATATCCAATTTTCCCAGCACCAGCTATTCAAGAGACTATCACTACGTCATTTCCAAAGCACGACTGCAGCTGCACGAGAGGATTCCTGAGGCATATCCGAAGTGTCTCCCATACATTTGTCTGGAATTGGAACCCAAAGACTTATGCTGACTGACACCCTCCCTGGGGACACCACTCAGACCCTCAGGGAGACAACAGCACTCTTGTGGAATCAGTGCTTGGAGCCTGCTGGGACCTAACACTAACCAAAACCGTAACCCGAACCATATCCCTCAATCTACACTTAACCCTATCTCTAACCCTAACGCTGTACTTCACCTGAAACTTCGCATGGCCCTCAATCAGCCCTCTAGGAAGATCAGGAAACTGGAGTCGCTTCAGCCCTGGTGACTTCCCAGGACCGAACCCTAACCCTAGCTAAGGCTCTCTCCCCATGTGGAATAAATTTCAAGTCTGACAACAGCACACACATGAGATCGACAATCAGTGCAAAAATACTCGGCATGGAACATGGAAATTCAC
>NW_024416639.1:0-2632 GCF_014898765.1 Herpailurus yagouaroundi | reverse complement strand
GCAGCTGCATGAGAGGATTCCTGAGGCCTACGTGTAGGGTGGCCAAAACATTTTTCTGGCCTTGGAACCCAAAGCCTAATGCTGACCGGCACCCTCCTTCGTGTAGTGAGCTCAACCCTTCAGGGAGACAACTGGTCTACCGTGGGTTCAGTGCCTGGAGTCTCCTGGGACCTATCCCAAATCCTATCCATGACCCAAACCATAACCCTCACCCTACACCTAACCCTATCTAGCACACTAACTCTATAGCGGAGTCACAGCCACACATTTTCCCTCACTTAACCTTCCATGGAATTAAAAACACTGGTGTCGCTTCAGCTCTAGAACTTCCCTGGACCCAATCCTAAACCCAGCTAAGCCTCTCTTCCCATGGGGTGCCAATTCCAAAGTCTGACAATACCACGTAGATGGGCTCAAGAATCGGTGCAGAAATACTCGGTATGGAGCGTGTAACATCATCATGTCGTTTCCAAAGCGTGACTGCATCTGCACAAGAGGATTCCTGAGGCCTACCCGAAGGATGGCCCATACATTCATGTGGCCTTCAAACCCAAAGACTAATCCTGACCAGCACCCTCCCTTGTGTGCCCCACTAAGCCCTTTGGGGAGACAAAGGCTCTGCTGTGGTGCAGTGCCTGGAGCCTCCTGGGACCTAACACTAACCCTAAACACAACCCTAATCGTAACACTCACCCTACACTTAACCCATTCTCTAACACTAACCATACACTTGACTCGCACCCTCCCATGTACCCTCATTTCAGCCCTTGAGGGAGATCACCAAACTGGAGTCGCTTGAGCCGGGTCTATTTCCCTGGACCGAATCCTAACCCCAGCTAAGAATCTCTCACCATGGGGACCCAATTCCAAAGTCTGACAACAGCCCGCTCAAGGGTTCAAGAATCGGTGCAGAAATACTCGGCATGGAACGTGGAACATCAGTATGTCATTTTCTAAGGGTGACTGCAGCTGCAAGAGAGGTTTACCGAGGCCTACCCGAAGGGTGGCCCATATATATGTGTGGCCTAGAATCCAAAGGCTAATCATGACCGGTACCCTCCCTTGTGTCTTCCACTCAGCCCTTCGGGGAAACATCTGTACTAACTTGGGGTCAGTGTCTGGAGGCTCCTGAGACCTAAACCTAACAGAAACTCTAACTAGAACCCTCAGGTGAAACCAAACCCTATCTTGAACTCTAACCCTGTACGCGAAGAGCACCGTCACATGGGCCTTCACTTCAGCCCTCCAGGAAGGTCACGAGACTGGTCTCGTCAACACTGGCGATGTCCCTGGATCGAACCCTAACCCTAGCTAAGGCTCTCTCCCCATGAGTACCCAATACCAAAGTATGACAACCCCACGTGCCTAGGGGCCTGAAGCGGTGCATGATCACCTGGCGTAGAACCTGGAACATCACTATGTTGTTTCCAAGCCCCACTGTAGCTGCCCCTGAGAATTCCTGAGGCCTACCCGACCAGTGGCCCATACAGTTGTCTGGACACTGAAACCAAAAATTAATCCTGACAAGCACGATCCACTGTGCCCTCACTCAGCCCTTCAGGGAGACAACTGCATTGCTGTGCAGTCAGTGCTTGGATCCCCCTGGGAACTAACCCTAACCCCAACACTAGCCAGAAATCTCAACAGATCCCTAACCCTATCTCAATTCAAACCTGCTCATGACCTGCACCTTAGCAAGGGCCCTCACTTCAACCCTCCATGGAGATCACAACACTGGATTCGCGTTGGCACTGGTGATGTCACTCAATCAAACCCTAAATTTAGCTAAGGTCTCTCCCTATGGCGACCCAATACCAAAGTCTGAAAACGCCACGTGTCTGGGTGCATGAAGTGGTACAGAATCACTCGGCAAAAAACCTGGATCATCACCATGTCCTTTCAAAGGCCTGGCTGCAGCTACCCAAGAGGATTCCTGAGGCCTCCCTGAAGGGTGACACATATATTTGCCTGGCCTTGGAACTCAAAGACTAATCCTGACAGGCATCCTCCCTTGTGTACTCCACTCAGCCCTTTGGGGAGACAGTGGCTCTGATGTGGGGTCAGTGCCTGGAGTCTCCTGGGACACACCCTGACCCTAACCGTAATCCTAACCCTAGCCCTCAACCTGCTCCAAACCCTATCTATCACACTAACTCTACAGCAGGCCCACAGCTGTGCATGTGCCGTCACCTCAGTCCTCCATGGAATTCATGATACTGGTGTCGCCTCAGCCCTGTCGATGTCCCTGGTCTGAACCTTAACCGTAGCTATGGCTCCCTCCCCATGGGACCCAACTCCAAAGTCTGACTACAACACGCACACGGGTTCGAAAATAGGTGCAGAAACATTTGGCATGGAACCTGAAACATCACCACGTGATTTCCAAAGCACGAGTGTGTCTACAAGAGAGTATTTCTGAGGCCTACCTGAAGAACGTCCCATACAGTTGTCTGGTCTTGGAACCCAAAGACTAATCCTGACTGGTACCCTCCCTTGTGTACTCCACTCAGCCCTTCGTGGAGACATGTGCACTGTTGGGGTTTCAGTGGCTGGAGCATCCTGGGTCCTAAGTCTAACCCTAACCTTAACCCTAACCATAACCCTCAACCTACACCTAACCCTGTCTCATTAA
>NW_024416638.1:1043-1156 GCF_014898765.1 Herpailurus yagouaroundi | reverse complement strand
AATACCCATCACCCACCCTCTCCTCCCTCCCACCCCCCATCAACCCTTAGTTTGTTCTCAGTTCTCAACAGTCTCTTATGCTTTGGCTCTCTCCCACTCTAACCTCTTTTTTT
>NW_024416638.1:0-943 GCF_014898765.1 Herpailurus yagouaroundi | reverse complement strand
TTTTTTTTTTCCTTCCCCTCCCCCATGGGTTTCTGTTAAGTTTCTCAGGATCCACATAAGAGTGAAACCATATGGTATCTGTCTTTCTCTGTATGGCTTATTTCACTTAGCATCACACTCTCCAGTTCCATCCACGTTGCTACAAAAGGCCATATTTCATTTTTTCTCATTGCCACGTAGTATTCCATAGTGTATATAAACCACAATTTCTTTATCCATTCATCAGTTGATGGACATTTAGGCTCTTTCCATAATTTGGCTATTGTTGAGAGTGCTGCTATGAACATTGGGGTACAAGTGCCCCTATGCATCAGTACTCCTGTGTCCCTTGGATAAATTCCTAGCAGTGCTATTGCTGGGTCATAGGGTAGGTCTATTTTTAATTTTCTGAGGAACCTCCACACTGCTTTCCAGAGCGGCTGCACCAATTTGCATTCCCACCAACAGTGCAAGAGGGTTCCCGTTTCTCCACATCCTCTCCAGCATCTATAGTCTCCTGATTTGTTCATTTTGGCCACTCTGACTGGCGTGAGGTGATACCTGAGTGTGGTTTTGATTTGTATTTCCCTGATAAGGAGCGACGCTGAACATCTTTTCATGTGCCTGTTGGCCATCCGGATGTCTTCTTTAGAGAAGTGTCTATTCATGTTTTCTGCCCATTTCTTCACTGGGTTATTTGCTTTTCGGGTGTGGAGTTTGGTGAGCTCTTTATAGATTTTGGAGACTAGCCCTTTGTCCGATATGTCATTTGCAAATATCTTTTCCCATTCCGTTGGTTGCCTTTTCGTTTTGTTGGTTGTTTCCTTTGCTGTGCAGAAGCTTTTTATCTTCATAAGGTCCCAGTAATCCACTTCTGCTTTTAATTCCCTTGCCTTTGGGGATGTGTCGAGTAAGAGATTGCTACGGCTGAGGTCAGAGAGGTCTTTTCCTGCTTTCTCCTCTA
>NW_024416637.1:0-2919 GCF_014898765.1 Herpailurus yagouaroundi | reverse complement strand
TCTGCTAAATGGAGGTAGGCTTTCTTGGTAATTCAAAATTCATGTCAACTGACTGAGACATGCACAAGACATAAAAACTTTGTATAACATAAGGGAGTACAGAGTGAACAGTAAATTTCCCCCTCCATCCTATCCATTTTTAAAAATTTAAGTACAGCAAAAATCATCCTTATTCCATAGTGATAGAGTTTCATGGGAACACCGGGTCACTTAGATTAAAACCAGATTCATTCACCAGCTTCCCATGAGGCTGTGTTTGTCTGTGTGACTACATTCCGGCCATCATGGTGAAGCAGAATGAAGTAGTAGGTGTTGCCCTGAAAGGAGGGAAACTTCCTCTTTTCCTGCTTTCTCTACACTGTATATGGACAGAGGTGTGAACAGTTGGGCTCCCCAGGTGTTACCTTTGGGAGGCTTTGTTTCTTCCCTTCTCTTCCTGTCCTGTTTGCAGACTTCACCTGTCCTTCCAGCCACGATGACCATCACTGCTGGTGACCTTTTTCCTCCTCCTCATACCATCTGATGGCAGTGGCTATGGAGGTTGAGGTCTATGGAAGAACCCCTCAGGAGGGAAAGGAATGCAGGGTCATTTGTCATTGTTTCCATCAGAAACCCCTACTTCCCCAGCCTGGCTTGATGGCCCACTTGGGCACACTTGACTCCAGATCCCTCATGTCTTGCGCCTGGTGATCCCAGATATACTTTGTATGACTTCACCCTATTCTATTTGTTACCAGCAAGTCACTATAACCAGCTTCTGTTCCCACAGTGGCTGTCACTCAAGGGCATGAATACAAGAGGATGGGCACTTTGGAGTCATCTTAGAGTCTGCCTACAACAGGGGTGACTTTGGGGACCACCTGAATGCATGACCTCTCACAGGGCTATGGCCAGGAATGCAGACTTGTATAAATGAGGAGTTCAAGTCCAACAGTATTGGTAATCACTCGCTGGGAATCCAGATAAAAATCATGATGCCAACGTTGTTGCAGCTGGACGTGGCCTAAGGCTCCACCAGTCAGGTGACCACACACCAGACTCTGACTCAGGATGTGGAGACAGGGAAGCTGGGACAGTGCTGATGCATTTGGCACAAGCGATATGAGTGGCAGTCCTGTCATCCACCTGCCGGGAGCAGTAGCCATAGCAGTCCTTACCTCACGGACCAGTGGTGTGAACAGTGGCGTCTGTGACCAGCAGCACGGACAGTGGTTCTTGACCTAGGGTGAGACTATGGATTCTCTTCCTGGCCGTTGGCTTCAAGAATGTTCTGTAGCCTTGGCTGAAGTAAATGACGCATAATACTCTAACTAAATATATACGTGATATACATTTACCTATAAATATACATACTCATAATGTGTAAATATAATTTGCTTTATACTTCTTATATTTATCTTAAAAGATACTGGTGCTTGACCTTCACCTCTCAATTCTGCACAGCAGCAAACAGATGCTTCTAAAGAGAAGTAGTCCCAGGTGGACCATCTGTTCTAAACCATCTAGTGACTCCACATGCCACTCAGAGAAAACTCAAAACCCTTCTAATCCTAAGGTCTAGACATCTGATGGCATTTTGCATGCTCTCTGCTCCAGCCACAGTGGCCTCTCACCCTTCCTTGAACAAGGACACGCTCCTGCCCTAGTGTGTGTGCCTGGAAGTTCCCTGCCTGGAAAGAATTCCTTGAGACATGCTCTTCAACAACTCCTTGTGTCCCACACATCTCTCAGAGGTCGCCTTCCCAGTGAGGCTCACACTTACCACCATAGTAAAGTAGCCACCTTCCCTGTCCCCGCACAGGTAACTCTCTGGGTCACCTTCCTCAAAGCACCTACCAACTTCCAATTTATTTTGTATTTTTTTTAATGATTATTTATATTTGTGATGAGGGAGACAGAGCGCAAGTGGGGGAAGGGCAGAGAGAGGGAGACACAGAATCTGACTCCAGGCTCTGAGCTGTCAGCACAGAGCCCGATGCAGGGCTCCAACCCAGGAACCATGAGATCATGACCTGAGCCAAAGTCAGATGCTGAACCTACTAGGCCACCCAGGTGCCCCAACCAATTTCCAGTTTAAACACTTCCCTATTTACCACATTTATACAATATACAGTTGACTCTGAATTACACTGGTTTGAACTGGGCACATCCACCGATCTGTGGACTTTTTTACAATAAGTGCTGTCAATGCAGTTTCTCTTATGGTTTCTTACTATTTTCTCCAGTTTAATTTATTGTAAGAATACATGTTACATATACATGTAAGAACAAAATATGTGTTAAATGACTGTTCCTGTTTTCAGTAAGGCTTCTTGTCAACAGTACGTTATTAATAGTAGTATTTAAGTTCAGGAGAGTCAAAAGTTATACTTGGATTTCTGACTGCTCAAAGGGGTCATTGCCATGAGTCCCTACACTGTTCCAGGGTCAAGTGGAGTCTGTCCCTCACCCCTAGGACATATTCTCCACAAGACCAGCACGTTTGCCTCTTCTTACTTACTGAAGTGTCTTAGATGAAAAAAATAGCAGGTCCTGTATGTGGCACACGACATTATCAGTGGAACGATTGGTCAGCGGAGAGGACCTCTGTCTTCTGGATGAGCCTCAGGCGCAGCCAGTCCGTGGCAGCTCCCGCAAAAAGTGCCCCCACCTGACCATCAGTACTGCCTCTACTTTCCCCCAGGGCTGCCCCTCCCTCTCTCTGCTCAGCTCCCCCCTCCCACACAGTTACAGTCCTATCTTCAGAATCACTGTAATCTAAAGGTGTCCTCAGGTCTAAAATGAGTCTCTTGTAGACAGCAAATAGATGGGTCTTGTTTTTTTATCCATTCTGATACCCTATGTCTTTTGGTTGGCCCATTTAATCCATTTACATTCAGTGTTATTATAGAAAGATATGGGTTTAGAGTCATTGTGATG
>NW_024416636.1:0-5931 GCF_014898765.1 Herpailurus yagouaroundi | reverse complement strand
GGCAGGAACTGGTTCTCTTTGGGATTTTGGCTGGGGGATGGGCGGGGGAGATGGCGCTGGCTGGCGAGCGCCTTTGTTCCCCACCAAACTGAGCTCTGTCGTCCGGGGGCTCAGCAGCTCTCCTTCCCTTTGTCCTCCAGCCTTCCCGCTTTCTGAGCAGAGCTGTTAACTATGACCTCCCAGCCGCTAAGTCGCGCTTGCTGTCGGAACACAGTCCTTCAGGCCCCTCCACTTTTTGCAAGCCAGACTCGGGGGCTCTGCTTGGCCGGCGAGCCGCCCCTCCACCCAGGCTCCCTCCCGCCAGTCCGTGGAGCGCGCACCGCCTCGCCGCCCTTCCTACCCTCTTCCGTGGGCCTCTCGTCTATGCTTGGCTCCGGCGACTCCGTTCTGCTAATCCTCTGGCAGTTTTCTGGGTTATTTAGGCAGGTTTAGGTGGAATCTAAGTGATCAGCAGGACGCGCGGTGAGCCCAGCGTCCTCCTACGCCGCCATCTTCCCTCCTGAACTAGACCTTTAAAATCTTTGCCTAGTTTCTTAAAGTAGATTGCTACATTATTGACTTTAGATACTTCTTCATTTTAAATGTAGTCATTTACAGCTATAAATTTCCCTGTGAGCACTGTTTTCACTGTGTCCCATATATTCTGATATGTTGTGTTTTCATTTTCATTTATCTCAAAATATTTTTGAATTTCTTGTGATTTTCTTCTGACCTATTGATCACTTAGGAGTGTAATGTTTACTTTTTATATATGTGAATTTCAAATTTTCAATTTTCAAATTTTCAGATTCCTTTGTGATATTAATTCCTAACTTATCTTACTTTGGCCAGAGAACAGACTTTGTATGATTTCAATCCTTTTAAATTTATTAAGAGTTATTTCACAGCTTAGTATGTGGTCTATCCCAGAAAATGTTCCATGTGCACTTGGGAAAAATGTTTTCTGCTGTTAGATTGTCTTATTAGGTATCAGCTTTTATAGTGTTGTGAGTCTTTTGCTATTTGCTGATCTTCTGTCTATCCATCTTCTATCCATCAGTGAAAATGGGGTATTGAAGTTTCCAACTATTATTTTGAATTTTCTATTTCTCTCTGTCAGTTTTGGTTCATGTATTTTGGGACTCTGTTGTTATGTTTATAGTTACAACTTCTTGGAGGATTTTCTATTTTATTATTATAAAATGTCCTTTGTTTCTAATCTCTTCTTGTTTTAAATTCCATTTTGTCTGATATTAGTACAACCATTTCACCTCTCTTTAGGTTACTATTTGCATGGAACGTCTTTTCCCATACTTTATTTTCAACCTATTTATGTCTCTGAATCTCGAATGTGTCTTTTAGTTATCATATGGCTGCATCATGCTTCTTGATCTATTCTTCCATTCTCTGCCTTTTAATTAGAAAGTTTGAACCAGTTGAAACTTGCCTTCTTCAATAGAGATAACAGAAGCAAAGCACTTATTTTACCTTCTACCCACACAGTATGAACCATTATCCATTCTACTCCTTGCCAAGGCATCTTGAAGAAAACTGCCAACCAAATGGTTATTAATTTTGTCCATCACATTCTCTCTCTGTCTCAGCTTCCTCATCTATAAAATAATACAGACTTTTACTATTCTTTCGACACCCAACATGAAAATAGCACACTGCACACCTGTCCATAGAGGAGCCAAATTCCAGACTTCTTCCCCTGGTTCCATAACTTAAAGTCAGTTGAGAGACTGAAAAGCACATTTTTTTTCATCTTTTGGAAAAATAAGGGTAACAAGGATGAGATTTTGTTTTCCTTTAATCCCAAAATAGTTTAAGGTATCATCTAATGACCTCATGTTACTTCTAATATCCACCCACCCCCCCCTCACCCCCCCCCCCCCGACACACACAGTATTTGTGCCCAGAGAATCAGTCAGAAACCTGAGACTGGATCCCCCTTTCTTTTATCTGCACCCCGTTTTGATGAGTCACAAACACCTGTCATTTCTACTTGCCAAATATGTGTCCTCCCACCTCCTTTCCTCCCTGCTGCCACCCCTGCCTAATGTCTGCCTTTCTCAGTTCTCAGATCCTAATTTCTCACATCCCTGCTTCCTGTCCCTCTGTCCTCTCCATATGCCAGATAATGCACTGTCACAGCACCAAACAAACTTTCTAAAATGGCCCTCACCATCCCTAGCCTGCTATTTAAATATCCTTTGAAATTCCAGAATCCTTGGCTTCTCACCCAAGACCTCTGTGATTAGATGCCTCTCCACCCACAAGCTCACCACATTTCCCTCTCCTGACTCAATCATTCCACTGTACCTAAATAGACAGCTTCAAGCAGTTTTCTGGAAACAGTGTGCTCTCCCCAACTTCTGTCTCAGCAGCTCCCCCACCATTTCACACACTCAACAGAATTTTAACACAAGTGTGATGTTCCTCTCACATAGTTTTAAAGTTGCATTTAACTTTTTCACACAAATATACAATTTCTTATATATTGTAAATATTGACACCTAAAAAATAAACTCTTAGGTGTCTCTTTAGAATTTATGCAATAGGAAAAAAACTACCAAGACAAGTTAAAACCCACTATTATCCATTTTTAAAATGTCTATTTATGGGGCGCCTGGGTGGCGCAGTCAGTTAAGCGTCCGACTTCAGCCAGGTCACGATCTCGCGGTCCGTGAGTTCGAGCCCCGCGTCAGGCTCTGGGCTGATGGCTCAGAGCCTGGAGCCTGTTTCCTATTCTGTGTCTCCCTCTTTCTCTGCCCCTCCCCCGTTCATGCTCTGTCTCTCTCTGTCCCAAAAATAAATAAACGTTGAAAAAAAATTAGAAAAAAAATAAAATAAAATGTCTATTTATTTTGAGAGAGAATGTGAGGGGCAGAGAGAGAGAGAGAGAGACAGTCCCAAGAAGGCTCCACACCATTAGCATGGAGCCTGACCTGGGGCTTCATCCCACAAACCATGAGGTCATGACCTGAGCTGAAATCAAGAGTCAGGTGCTTACCCAACTGAGCTACCCAGGTGCCCCTCCATTTTTAAAAAATACATGAACAACAAAAATAACATGGATAATATCCACTTTAACAGAAATCTTACCACTTTATTTTCTTCTTGAACATAGTTTCACTCTACTTACTTCATAGAATTTTATTCTAATGTCATAAAATTTTATGCTTGAAAGTGCTTTATTATCCTCATAAAACTCTGCAACAGAAACATGTATATAAAGTGAAATTATTTTATTTCTTATGAACTAAAGGCTCTGGGTGTTTGAAATTTTTTTCTAGATTGAGTTATTGCAATTATTTTTGTTATATAATTGATCAATTCAAGATAATAGAATAGAGATGTTGATAAATTATTATATATGTATAAAGCGAAATTATATTGGGAATGCTTCTCTTAAGGAGATGATTTTGGAGTTGTTCTGTTTCCTGAGGATCTTTCCCTTGTATGTGTGCCCTAGATCAGGAAAGAAAAGGGAGGTACAGCATGACTGGTCCACCTGTCCAGAGGTCATTGCAGGCCCTCCTTCTGTGTTTCATACAGAAACAAATTCACCTTGCTGGGGTAACTTGTCTTTTCAACCGGGGTGTGGGGGGAGGTGGAGTGGGGCTTGCCATGGATAAACTTTGCTTATTTCTAGAATTCAGCAAGGCAGATTTGGCCTGAATTTTATTGTCACCGTTTGTTTTTTGTGTTTTTTGTTTTATACCTGTAAGCACATAGAAACTTTGTTCACTTCTGAGAGTAGGTGAGGATTTTGTTATACCAACAACTATTACTCAGTTCTTAGAACTCTTTTTGAGGTATAGCAGTTATATCTCCTTTTGACTTTGTTGAAAACAAAGAATTAGAAACAACCTGCCTTAAAAAGGGGATATGTCATCAAGTCGTTCAGATCATACTAGTCAGTGTCTGGGACATCTTCACAAAGGCCCCATTACAAAACTTGCAGAAGACCATCAAACAGGCCTGACTGCTTCCATTCAGAGGCACTGGGTTCAACCTATGAAGAGAAAGAATTAGATTTTATTTTATTAAATGATTTAAATATATATTCATCAAGATCTTGAGGCTGAGGCTTAGCCAGCCCAAATGACAGAGAGCCACTGATGGCGTGCTTAGAAAGCTGGGGATGGCAGCTTCCACGGACTTGAATTAACTGCCAGATGGGACTTCCTGCTGGGTGAAGGCACATGCCATTTCTCAGCTCAACCAAACATGTGCATCTGTGTTTCAAGAAATAGTATAAAAATCACTGACAAATAAATTTGGATATGTATCTTGTGCAATCAAGATTAAACTTAGATGATACTCTTAATCTAATAAAAGATCAGTATCTAAAATATATACAGAACTCCTAAAACTCAGCAATAACAACAAAAATAACCCAATTCAAAAATGAGCAAAAGACGTTGAATAGACATTTATCCAAAGAAGACATACAAATGGCCAATTAGCACATGAAAAGATGCTCAACATCACTTGTCATCAGGGAAATACAAATCAAAATTATGAGGTAACACCACACACCATTTAAGACAGCTACTTCCGAAGGAAAAAAAAAAAAAAAAAAACAGAAAGCAGGTGTTGGCCAGGATGTGGAGAAATGGGAATTAACACTGCTAGTCAGAATGCCAAATGGACAGCCACTGTCAAAAAACAATACAAAGAGTCCTCAAAAACTTGAAAATAGAATTACCACATGATCTGGCAACTTTACTTCTGGATGTATGCTTTCCCCTCCAAAAAAATTGAAAGCATACTCTTTAAGAGATATCTGTTCACACCTGCTCCTATCCTCATTCACAATGGCTAAAATGTAGAAGCAGCCCAAGTGTCCACTAATGGATGAATGAATAAGCAAACTGTAGCATTACAGTCAATGGACTATTGTTCAGCCTTCAAAAGGAAGGAATGTCTGTGATAAGCTACAATATTAATGAGGACATAACAGTAAGTGAAATAAATCCATCAGAGAAAGATTAATACTGTGTGATTCTTCTTCTATGAGGTACTTGGAGTAGTCAAATTCCAGTGGCTTGGAGGAGGAGAGAATAGGGAGTTATCATTTAACAGATACAGAGCTTCAGCTTTACAAGATGAAAAGAAGGGCAGACAGTGGTGGTGGCTGCACAACAGTGTAAATGTATTTAATGCCCCAGAACTGTACACCTTAACAATATTTAAGATGGTGCAAAAGCCACAGAACTGTACATTTTAAAAATATTTAAGATGGTACATTTTGTGTGATGTGTATCTTACCACAATAAAATATTAATGCAAATTTTTAAAGTATAATATATAATACTTTAAGGTACATTAAAAAACAAAGAAGACTTAAAAATTGATACAGTTAATTCCATATTTATGCTATAACATTATAAAAACAAGATAAGTATAAATGCTGTTTCTCATTGTAGAACTTGTTATATTGTGAAGGGGAAAGATGGCGGCGTAGGAGGACGCTGGGCTCACCGCGCGTCCTGCTGATCACTTAGATTCCACGTACACCTGCCTAAATAACCCAGAAAACCACCAGAGGATTAGCAGAAAGGAGTCGCCGGAGCCAAGCACAGACGAGAGGCCCACGGAAGAGGGTAGGAAGGGCGGCGAGGCGGTGCGCGCTCCACGGACTGGCAAGAGGGAGCCGGGGCGGAGGGACGGCTCGACGGCCAAGCAGAGCCCCCAAGTCTGGCTTGCAAAAAGCGGACGGGCCTGACGGACTGTGTTCTGACAGCAAGCGCGACTTAGCGGCTGGGAGGTCATAAGTTAACAGCTCTGCTCAGAAAGCAGGAAGGCTGGAGGACAAAGGGAAGGAAAGCTGCTGAGCCCCCGGACGACAGAGCTCAGTTTGGTGGGGAACAAAGGCGCTCGCAAGCGCCATCTTCCCCGCCCATCCCCCAGCCAAAATCCCAAAGAGAACCAGTTCCTGCC
>NW_024416635.1:0-1461 GCF_014898765.1 Herpailurus yagouaroundi | reverse complement strand
AATTTCATTTACTGAGAGAGGGAAGATGGCGGCGTAGGAGGACGCTGGGCTCACCGCGCGTCCTGCTGATCACTTAGATTCCACCTACACCTGCCTAAATAACCCAGAAAACCACCAGAGGATTAGCAGAACGGAGTCGCAGGAGCCAAGCGCAGATGAGAGGTCCACGCAAGAGGGTAGGAAGGGTGGCGAGGCGCTGCGCGCTCCAAGGACTGGCGGGAGGGAGCAGGGGCGGAGGGGCGGCTCGCAGGCCAAGCAAAGCCCCAAAGTCTGGCTTGCAAAAAGCGTAGGGGCTTGATGGACTGTGTTCCCACAGCAAGCACGACTTAGCGTCTGGGAGGTCATAAGTTAACAACTCTGCTCAGAAAGCGGGAAGGCTGGAGGACAAAGGCAAGGAGAGCTGCTGAGCCCCCCCGATGACAGAGCTCAGTTTGGTGGGGAACAAAGGCGCTCCCCAGCGCCATCTTCCCCGCCCATCCCCCAGCCAAAATCCCAAAGAGAACCAGTTCCTGCCAGGGAACTTGCTCTCTCAGCTCAAACACCCAACTCTGCGCTTCTGCGGAGCCAAACCTCCAGCAGCTGATCTGACTCCCTCCTGCTGACACAGGGCCCCACCTGGGTGGATCACCTAAGGAGAAGCAAGCTAAGCCTGCCCCTCCTGCCCCTGTACACCTTGCCTACCCACCCCAGCTAAGACGCCAGATCCCCAGCATCACAAGCCTGGCAGTGTGCAAGTAGCCCAGACAGGCCACCCCACCCCACAGTGAATCCCGCCCCTAGGAGAGGGGAAGAGAAGGCACACACCATTATGACTGTGGCCCCAGCGGTGGGCTGGGGGCAGACATCAGGTCTGACTGCGGCTCCGCCCACCAACTCCAGTTATACACCACATCACAGGGGAAGTGCCCTGCAGGTCCTCACCACGCCAGGGACTATCCAAAATGACCAAGCGGAAGAATTCCCCTCAGAAGAATCTCCAGGAAATAACAACAGCTAATGAGCTGATCAAAAAGGATTTAAATAATATAACAGAAAGTGAATTTAGAATAATAGTCATAAAATTAATCGCTGGGCTTGAAAACAGTATAGCTGACAGCAGAGAATCTCTTGCTACAGAGATCAAGGGACTAAGGAACAGTCACGAGGAGCTGAAAAACGCTTTAAACGAAATGCATAACAAAATGGAAACCACCACGGCTCGGATTGAAGAGGCAGAGGAGAGAATAGGTGAACTAGAAGATAAAGTTATGGAAAAATGGGAGCTGAGAAAAAGAGATAAAAAAAATCCAAGAGTATGAGGGGGAAATTACAGAATTAAGTGGTACACTAAAAAGAAATAATATACGCATACTTGGTATCCCAGAGGAGGAAGAAAGAGGGAAAAGTGCTGAAGGGGTACTTGAGGAAATAATAGCTGACAACTTCCATGAGGTGGGGAAGGAAAAAGGCATTGAAATCCAA
>NW_024416634.1:0-1094 GCF_014898765.1 Herpailurus yagouaroundi | reverse complement strand
TTTTCTTAGTGGGATATATAACCTACTTTGTAAAGCCTGTTAACATACATATGTGTATGTATGTATATGTATGTGTATATACATATATATGTATATATATGTATGTGTATATACATATATATGTATATATATGTATGTGTATATACATATACACATATGTACATACATATACACATACATACATATGTATATATACATGTGTATGTATATACACATGTCACGTATAACATAACTGGAAATTTTATTTATTATTATTTTTTAATGTTTATTATTGTAGGAGATCGAGCATGAGCTGGGGAGGGGCAGAGAGAGAGGGAGATACAGAATTCAAAGCAGGCTCTAGGCTCTGGGCTGTCAGCACTTAGCCCGATGTGGGGCTCGAACTCACGAACTGTGAGATCATGACCTGAGCCGAAGTTGGACACTCAAGTGACTGAGCCCCCCAGGTGCCCCAAAGCCTGTTAATACTTTTTAAATGATTGCTGCTTAGTCTTCACCTTTTCCAGAGTTATATTTAAAAAAAAAAAAAAAAAAAAAAAAAAGCCCTTCTCTTTTTCTGATAAAGATTAGCAAGTAATCTTTTTATTAGTATCTTTCCAGAAATATTTTAATTAGATATTTGAATTTTATTTTTTTTAATTTAGCAGACATTTTTTTTCATTCATTCATTCATTGTAGACAGCACGCAGTTGGGGGAGAAGGTCAGAGACAGTGAGCAAGAAAGAATCTTAAGCAGACTCCATGCTCAGCACGGAGCCTGGAGCCCGACACGTGGCTGGACCCCATGACCGTGGGATTGTGACCTGAGCCGAAATCAAGAGACACTCAACCAACTGAGCCTCCCAGGCGTGCCCCATTAATTTAGCAGACATCTTAAAAACAATAAACACTTCAGAATCCAGTGAAATTTTTAAAAAGAGTTAGGTCATTCAAATATGTACACATTTCTAATGAAAAGCAAAAAATAATTTGCTTTTTTAAAAAATTTTTTTAAAGTTTATTTTTGAGAGAGAGAGAGCACGGGCAGGAGAGGGGCAGAGAGAGGGACACAGAATCGGAAGCAGGCTCCAGGCTCTGAGCTGTCAGCACAGAGC
>NW_024416633.1:0-756 GCF_014898765.1 Herpailurus yagouaroundi | reverse complement strand
GAATAAGCTAAGTTCACATTTTGCCTTGGGAATGTGGTAAAAATATAAAATTAGGAATGCCAAGATAATATTTCCTTGTTTTGTGTAAATGGAAGCCCAGCTCATAATTATTGGAGCCCTCTCCTAATTCTTGAGGTTGCACAAGAGTTTTGGAGGCTTTAAGTTGTGCTCCACAAATAGTAAATTACTTTCAGTTTTTATTCTACTGTGATCATTGATGATGTCCTCTTTTGTCCAAGATCCCTTGGTGCCCTGAGTAGCAGCGACTGTGCCTCTATGCCACCCTTGAAGCAAGGGGTATTTGTTTTTGGTTCCTGCCATAATAAAGCACCGCAAACTAAATGCAAAAGAACATATATGAGTTGTCTCAAAATTCTGTAGGTCAGCAGACCAGGTTTCCTTGTCTCGTTTTCCTACTCCAGGTTTCAAAAGACTGAAAGCAAGATGTCAGAATGCTCAATAATATGTCCAAGCACATTAGGGTTATTGACAGAATCCAGTACCTTGTGGTTGTAAGACTGAGGTCTGGTTTCCTTCCTGGCCATCAATGATGACTTCCCTTAAACCTAGGGGTGTGTCTCAGGTACCAGAACATAGGCACTGAATCTCACAGCCAGAGAGAGTATATCAAATCTTTCTCACACATACATTCTCTTTTATACTTTTTCTTCTGCCTCCCTTGTGCCACATCTATCTGACTCTAGTCACACACACACACACACACACACACACACACACATAGATAGATAGATAGAT
>NW_024416632.1:876-1046 GCF_014898765.1 Herpailurus yagouaroundi | reverse complement strand
GCGAGCGCAGCCGCTTCCGCGCTTCTCGACGGCGCGGCCCCAGGACCCGGCTGGAGGCGACGGCTCTGTCCCCACACGGCCGGCCGCGGCCTCGTCGCCCCGACGGGCGTCCTTCGACCCCCGCCCCCCCCCCCCCCACCCCGCAAAGGCGGGAGCGCGCGGGCCAGTCT
>NW_024416632.1:0-776 GCF_014898765.1 Herpailurus yagouaroundi | reverse complement strand
CCCCCCCCCCCACCCCCGCCTGCCACGAAACACAGCTTCTCGACACTGCCGCCTCCGGGTCGCCAGTGCAGCCAGCCAGGCGTTGTCTCTCCAGGTCTGGGCTCAAGGGGGAACGCACGGGCACTGCGGGCCCCGGCGTAACGCCCAGACCGCACCCGCCCGGGACCCGGAGTTCGGGTGCCTTCCCCCCCCCCCCCCCCCCCCCCCCCGCCGGCCCCAAACGGAGGTCCTTCCATGGGCCTCGTCAGTGAATGAGAGGTCCAAGGCTCATCGGTAGTGGCCTGACCGAAGTCAAGTAGCTGCTAAGTTACGGAACCGGGATTCGAACCCAGCGGTCCGGATTTTTATGGCCTCAGGCCCGAGGCGGTCGTGTGTCCTTGGGCGAGTCGCTTTCCTCCTCTCGGCAGCCGGGCCGCGCGCCCCCTCCCGTCGTGGCCGCGCATGCTCACTCTTCCGCGGCGCCGGGAGGTGGCGGCGGGCGCCCCGGCTGCTTTGCATTGACGCCAGCACCCGCTGGAGGTCACCGCTGGGGGCTGGGCGCGGCCTGCTGCCCGCAAGACCCGGCCCGGAGCGCGGAGCCGGAGCCGCGCCTCCCGCAGCAGACCGGCGAGCGCAGCCGCTTCCGCGCTTCTCGACGGCGCGGCCCCAGGACCCGGCTGGAGGCGACGGCTCTGTCCCCACACGGCCGGCCGCGGCCTCGTCGCCCCGACGGGCGTCCTTCGACCCCCGCCCCCCCCCCCCCCACCCCGCAAAGGCGGGAGCGCGCGGGCCAGTCT
>NW_024416631.1:399-1019 GCF_014898765.1 Herpailurus yagouaroundi | reverse complement strand
AAGGTCCCCGCCCTGCTGTTGGGGAGAGAGAAAGAGGACCGGGCGGGGTCTCTGGCCCGGAGGGCTCGGGGGGGGGGGGGGCCGGGGGGAGGGGGGGGTGAGGCCCCTGGGGGTGAGGCCCGAGGGGAGCACCCAACGCAGGGGGGTGGGAACGGAAGCCGTGAGCCTTCAGGGACCCGAGCAGAGGCCTAGGCGGCAGCTGGGGTGGAGGAGGGGCCGGCGGGGGGCAGCTCGGGGGTTGCAGCACCTCCGGCCACCCAGTGACTCTGGGCCGGTGGCTCTGCCTTGCTGGGCCGCTGTTTCTTCGTCTTCGACAGCAGGGTGTGAGGGGTAACACGATGAGGCCCTCAGCCCAGGGCCTGGCACCCAGGAGCAGAGATGAAACCTGTTTGTAGGGTTTTTTACAACCTCAGACCCTAACAAATCAGAATAAAGCCCGACTCCGGACGGAGGGCTCCCCTTGAGAAACTTTCTCCCCCCCCCCCCCCCCCCCACCGCGCTGCCCCGGGGCCATGGTGGGTCTTCCGGGCCCTGTCCCTGTCTCTGGCCTCCTGGGCCTCCACGCAGGGGTACCTCCTGCAGGTGAATGCCAGGTGGGCTCTGAGGGGGCATGGGGGGGG
>NW_024416631.1:0-299 GCF_014898765.1 Herpailurus yagouaroundi | reverse complement strand
AAGGTCCCCGCCCTGCTGTTGGGGAGAGAGAAAGAGGACCGGGCGGGGTCTCTGGCCCGGAGGGCTCGGGGGGGGGGGGGGCCGGGGGGAGGGGGGGGTGAGGCCCCTGGGGGTGAGGCCCGAGGGGAGCACCCAACGCAGGGGGGTGGGAACGGAAGCCGTGAGCCTTCAGGGACCCGAGCAGAGGCCTAGGCGGCAGCTGGGGTGGAGGAGGGGCCGGCGGGGGGCAGCTCGGGGGTTGCAGCACCTCCGGCCACCCAGTGACTCTGGGCCGGTGGCTCTGCCTTGCTGGGCCGCTG
>NW_024416630.1:343-1598 GCF_014898765.1 Herpailurus yagouaroundi | reverse complement strand
GCGGGGCAAGCTGACTCGGTATGGAAGCTGGAAGCTCCCCTTGTCGTTTCCCAGGCCAGCGTGCAGCTGTCCGAGAGGATTCCGGAGTCCTCCTCGACCAGGGGAGATCGACGTGTATGGCCTTGGCAGCCATAGATGGAAACTGACCGGCACCGTCCCTTGTGCCCTCAATCAGACCTTGGCGGAGACAACTGCCCTGCTGTGGGTTCGGCGCCTGGAGCCTCCTCGGTGCTAACCCTAACCCTAACCCTACCCCCAACCGGGACCCTCCACGGAAACCTAAGCCTGCCTCGTTCCCTAACCCTGCAATTGAGCCGCCTTCTGGCACGGGCCCTCACTTCAGCCCTCGAGGGAGATCACGAGACCGGAGTCACTTCGGCCCTGGCGACGTCCCTAGCCCGAACCTAAGCCTAGCTAAGCCTCTCTCCCCATGGGACCCAATTGCAACGTCTGAAACATCACGCGCCTGGAGTCCAGATACGGGGCAGGCTGAATCGGCATGGAAGCTGGAAGCTCCCCAGGTCGTTTCCCAGGCCAGCCTGCAGCTGTCCGAGAGGATTCCGGAGGCCTCCTCGACCAGGGGGAATCGACGTGTATGGCCTTGGCAGCCAAAGATGGATCCTGACCGGCACCGTCCCTTGTGCCCTCAACTCAGACCTTGGCGGAGACTACTGCCCTGCTGAGGGTTCGGCGCATGGAGCCTCCTGGGAGCTAACCCTAACCCTAACCCTACCCCGAACCGGGAACCTCCACCGAAACCTAAGCCTCCCTCGAACCCTAGCCCTGCAAATGAGCCGCCTTCTGGCATGGGCCCTCACTTCAGCCCTCAAGGTAGATCACGAGACTGGAGTCGCTTCGGCCCTGGCGACGTCCCTTGGCCGAACCCTAAAGCTAGCTAAGGCTCTCTCCCCATGGGGACCGCATTCCAACGTCTGACAACATCACTCGTCTGAGGTACAGAAGCTGTGTAGACTGAGTCGGCATGGAAGCTGAAGCTCCCCATGTCGTTTCCCTGGCCAGCCACAGCTGTCCGAGAGGATTCCGGAGGCCTCCTCGACTAGGGGTGATCGACGTGTATGGCCTTGGCAGCCAAAGATGGATCCTGACCGGCACCGTCACTTGTGCCCTCAACTCAGACCTTGGCGGAGACTACTGCCCTGCTGAGGGTTCGGCGTCTGGAGCCTCCTGGGAGCTAACCCTAAATGGAACCCTACCCCACACCGAGACCCTCCACCGAAACCTAAGCCTGCCTCGA
>NW_024416630.1:0-243 GCF_014898765.1 Herpailurus yagouaroundi | reverse complement strand
CACCGTCCCTTGTGCCCTCAACTCAGACCTTGGCGGAGACTAGTGCCTTGCTCAGGGTTCGGCGCCTGGAGCCTCCTGGGAGCTAACCCTAAATGGAACCCTACCCCACACCGAGACCCTCCACCGAAACCTACGCCTGCCTCGACCATTAACCCTGCAATTGAGCTGCCTTATGGCATGGGCCCTCACTTCCGCTCTCAAGGGAGATCACGAGACTGGAGTCGCTTCGGCCCTGGCGACGTC
>NW_024416629.1:345-1131 GCF_014898765.1 Herpailurus yagouaroundi | reverse complement strand
GAGGAGGGCACCTTTTGGGATGAGCACTGGGTGTTGTATGGAAACCAATTTGACAATCAATTTCATATATTGAAAAACAAAACAAAATTTCCAGAGTTGATCATTGAATTATTGGATTCACCTTTTTCCTTCAGTGATTAGTGGCAGAAAACCCTGGGGCGCGTGAGGATTCAGGGTCATGAAAAAAGAGAGGGAGAAAAACCCCACTTCTTTGTCCTGTCATTCGATGCCCCTGGATGCTGAGGCGGGGCTGCAAACTGCTGAGCGGTGTTTGGTTGGTTTTGGGAACGTTACTTCAAAGCTCTGGGAGCCTGAGTGGTGGGCCTGGAAAGGAAGGAGAGGAATGCACTTGCGGGGGCGGGAGGGCGGGTTGCGGAGGTTAAGGGGGAAGAGGAGACTCACCAAGCATCAACATTGTTCAGTCCTTCAACCTGTTGAAAGCTCGTTTTCACTGCTCCGGCCAAGGGCTGGAGCTCTCCCTGTGGCCCCCATGTCACCTCGAATCTGACTTTATGTTTCCAGGGCATGGTGTGTTAGCCCCCTCCCCCTTCTCTTCTGCTTCTGTGCTGACCCACGGTCCTTTCCGTTCACCGCCAGGGCGACGGGGCCAGGCCAGAGTCCCGGGGCCCCGAAGCCTCACTCACATCACGATGGCCCTGTGCCGAGTCCACCGACGGGGGCTGCCTGACAGTGCCAGGGTGTCCCCCCTCTTTCCTGCACCGCCACAAGGAGGCAAGGGCCTGGGTGTGATACGTCGTCCATGGTGTTTGTGTCCTCAACAGTAAA
>NW_024416629.1:0-245 GCF_014898765.1 Herpailurus yagouaroundi | reverse complement strand
GAGGAGGGCACCTTTTGGGATGAGCACTGGGTGTTGTATGGAAACCAATTTGACAATCAATTTCATATATTGAAAAACAAAACAAAATTTCCAGAGTTGATCATTGAATTATTGGATTCACCTTTTTCCTTCAGTGATTAGTGGCAGAAAACCCTGGGGCGCGTGAGGATTCAGGGTCATGAAAAAAGAGAGGGAGAAAAACCCCACTTCTTTGTCCTGTCATTCGATGCCCCTGGATGCTGAGG
>NW_024416628.1:547-1659 GCF_014898765.1 Herpailurus yagouaroundi | reverse complement strand
CGAGATCGTGACCCGGCTGAAGTCGGACGCTCAACCGACTGCGCCACCCAGGCGCCCCTCTCCAAATAAACTTTAAACAAAAAAGAATCATGGTGAAAATGACCCTCAGACTTTGGGAACCTGCCCCCCCCTCCCCCCGCCCCCCGCAGTGCCCATCCAAAGGGAAATAATGGAAGCTGACAAGAAAGCGCCAAGTGCCGTCTGGACGAATCCACGCCAGGACCACTGCTGGAGCCCCGGGCCCGGCCGTGAGCCGCGTTTACAGCCGCTGTTCTCCCGGCCTGCTTCGGCCATCGCGCACTTCCCACCCTCCTGTGTTCCAGAAGCTCAGAGGAAACATCTGATGTCACTAATGGAACAGTCAACATGTGACAAATCTATTTAGCAGACACTCGCTCTCACCTAGCAACCCGGTCGTCGGCAAACTAAGCACCTCACTCCTGATGTGACGGGGCTGCCCTCCGTGCTCAGGCTGAGGTCACCGCTCCCCGCCAGGGACTGACTCCGCCATTGTCCCGGATTCACTGAGAGCAGAACCACCAGTAAGTGATTAGCCGGGTTGTAGGAACTCGTGGGGGGAAAGGCTGCGTGCAGGAGCCTGGAGCCAGGCCCGGAGGCCGCCCCCGCCCCGGGGTGAGCGGCCGCAGTCAGAGCCAGGACCCGGGGACCAGGGCCCTGCTTATTCCTGAAGCAAATATACTTAATCCCCTTTCTGCACGCTAGGAAGCGGAGGTCCCAAGATCCACCGACTGACCACCTTGGGACAGACTAATAAATGGCAGAGCCAGGCCTCAAGCCCAGGTCTGACTCTGACTCAAACTCAAAGCCGCACCCGCCGTCAACACTGGACGTGAAATCGAGGGCTGCACAGGACGCACATGCAAGTCCCGTCATTAAGGGGGAAGCTTCTCGGGCTTAAAGTGACCTGTCTCGGGGGTGACCGCAGACAACCCCCTCCCCCGCCCCGCGCAATTCATCCGGATGCTGGTTTGATATTCACACTGCGCCTCTCTCCCTTTCCGTCCTACCGCGTAAAAGGCCCTTTTCCCTAACACACGGGAGCACACATACACATGCGACACGACATCCAAGCCTGACGTGCGTTCACACCC
>NW_024416628.1:0-447 GCF_014898765.1 Herpailurus yagouaroundi | reverse complement strand
GGGGGGGGGGGGGAGTTCTAAAGATAGATTTAAGACGGTGACCGAAGCATCAGCAAACAGGTGTCGGGCAGGAAGGTCAAGTGAAAGGCTCTTACTAAAAGTAACCCACAGGGACGCCTGGGTGGCTCAGTCGGTTAAGCGTCCGACTTCGGCTCAGGTCATGATCTCACGGTTCGTGAGTTCGAGCCCCGCGTGGGGCTCTGGGCTGACGGCTCGGAGCCTGGAGCCTGTTTCGGATTCTGTGTCTCCCTCTCTCTCTGCCCCTCCCCTGCTCTCAAAAAGAAATAAACTTAAAACAAATTAAGAAAAAAGTAACCCGCGTCTCAAAGTTAGAACATGCGTCAGTCACTCTGCCCAACTGACTCAGGTGTTCCCGTGTCTTCCTCTGGGTCACTTAGCATCCAGGGTGGCATCGTGTCCACACACCACACCTAGAGCTTGTCCTGG
>NW_024416627.1:1179-1504 GCF_014898765.1 Herpailurus yagouaroundi | reverse complement strand
GTAAAATACAATAGCATGGAATAGAATCTGCTAAAGGAAAAAAAAAATGGAAGTCCCTGATGGAAGATGTTCTTTTGTAGAAATGACTTTCCTTTTTTTTTTAATTTTTATTTATTTTTTTTTTTCAACGTTTATTTATTTTTGGGACAGAGAGAGACAGAGCATGAACGGGGGAGGGGCAGAGAGAGAGGGAGAGACAGAATCGGAAACAGGCTCCAGGCTCTGAGCCATCAGCCCAGAGCCTGACGCAGGGCTCGAACTCCCGGACCGCGAGATCGTGACCTGGCTGAAGTCGGACGCAGTCGGTTAAGCGTCCGACTTCAGC
>NW_024416627.1:0-1079 GCF_014898765.1 Herpailurus yagouaroundi | reverse complement strand
CTCTGAGCCATCAGCCCAGAGCCAGACGCGGGGCTCGAACTCCCGGACCGCGAGATCGTGACCTGGCTGAAGTCGGACGCCCAACCGACTGCGCCACCCAGGCGCCCCAAAAATGACTTTCCTTTTATTGCTGACATTAGCCAGCCTGGTGATAAAGGAAATATCTGCTTTTCTCTTCACCTTCACTTTCATCTTCCCATCTTTCCTTTTTTCCTCCTGGTAGCTGAGGTTTATATTTTCAGCCTCACTTAATTTGGGACGTTTTTTGCCGGCAAGTAAGAAACTCCATCGCACCTCTTGTAATTACACCATTAACCTCCCCAGTTTTGTCTGTTTTTACCAGTTTGTAAGAGACTTAGCTGGCCTGGGATATAGTCTGTGTGTTTCTGCATACAGACCAGGGGCTCAGCTTCTAACTGCCGTTGGACTGACAGGATCCCTGCTCTGCTCCCAGGGTAGAGCCAGCGGTGGCCGCCTTGTGTGTTCACCTCGAGGGAAAGGTCTTCAAGGTCTGTGGAATGGGGACAGCATGTTTGCATTTGCCTAATGCTCAAATTTTGCTTTCTACTTTTTTCTTTTTTTTTTAATTTAATTTTATTTTAAATTCCAGTATAATTTCTTGCGTTTATCTTCAGTTTTTCCTAACCACGAACTGAAATGCTATACACAAAGGCCTGGACCAGGTATGCTAGAAGATGCAAAATAGAACCTGTTCCATGCTGTGAATGATTAGTTTTAGGTGTCAGCTGGGCCACAGGGTGCCAGATAGCTGGTCAAACATTTTGGGTGTTTCTGTGAGGGTGTTTTTAGAGGAGGTTAACATTTAAATCAATAGGCCCAGTAATGCAGATTGACCTTCCTGATGTAGGTGGGCCTTATCCAATCAGTTGAAGGCATGAATAGACCAAAAGGCTCCCCTTCCTCCAAATAAGAAGGAATTCTTCCTGCCTGACTGCTTTCGAACTGAAACATCGACTCTTCTTGGGTCTTAAGCCTGCTGGCCTTTGGCCTAGAACCGCATCATCGGCTCTCCTGATTCATGGACCTTCAGGCTTTGACCAGATTTACATCATTGGCTC
>NW_024416626.1:1908-3805 GCF_014898765.1 Herpailurus yagouaroundi | reverse complement strand
GTCCCAAAAATAAATAAACATTGAAAAAAATTAAAAAAAAAAAAGAATGGATATATAATGGAATATAACTTAGCCCCAAAAAAGAATGAAATCTTACCATTTGCAATGATGTGGCTCGAGCTAGAGTATATTATGCCAAGTTAAATAAGTCATTCAGAGAAAGACAAATACTACGATTTCACTCATATGTGGAATTTAAGAAACAAAACAGATGAACATAGGAGAAAGGAAAAAGAGGCAAACCATAAAAGAAACTCTAAACTATAGAGAACAAACTGAGTTGCTGGAGGGGAGGTGGGTAGGGGGATGGGCTAAATGGGTGATCCAGTGATAAATTACTAAATTCTACTCCTGAAACTAACATTACACTATATGTTAACTAACTAGAATTTAAATAAAAACATTAAACATAATAAGCAAACAAACAATACACACACACAAAGAAAGCTATGTATTTTTTTAAAAAGGAGTATTATTCAACCATAAAAAGGAACGAAGTACTGATGCTACAGCATGAATGAACCTTGAAAAGATGCTAAGTGAAAGAAGCAAGACCACGAAAGACCACATATTGCATTATGCCTTTTGTATGAAATGTCCAGAATAGGCATATCCATAAGGACAGTAATGGTTGCCAGGAGTCAGGGAGAAATGGGGAGTGACTGTTTAATGGGCATGAGGTTTATTTGGTGTGTGATGAAAATGCTCTGGAATTAGACGATGGTAATTACTGCCCAACATTTTGATATACTAAAGACCACTGAATTGTATACTTTAAAAATGGTTAAAATGATAAATTTTTTGTCACATGAATATAATTATAATAAGAAAAATTAATAGCTAAACACAAACGGAAAACTCCATGGCTGGTTACATAGGAATTTTGCAGAATTTCTTTTAAAGTCCTGGTCATTAAGCTAATTGTTTTTAAAAGCAATAGCTTTGAATGGGTGGGTGTTAAAGAAAACTAATTCTTCTAAATGCTGTGGCTATCGTTTTCTGGCCATATACAGATGATCACAGGTTTCTTTAATGACTCTGCATTCTGACAGAGTTGCCAAACAAGCATAATTTTTTTATATGAGAATACTCAATAATGAAACTACATTTTATAAGATTCACCTAGAAACAAGCACTTTTCCAATATGGAAAGCATCTGAATGAATTAATTAATTCAACAACAAAAGACTATGGAAGAAAACATGCTCTAGCAACTGGCTTCTTGTACTACAATCAGGGGCTCATTTATCTTAAACAAGTCAACTTTTGTAACACCCTCTGTACTGTATAGAATACTGAGTGACAGTCAAACAGAGCTGTCAAGAAAGAAGGAAAACAGTGGGAAATGTGAACTAGAGTGAATTAAATTAAAAAAAAAAGAAAAAAAAAACTTTGTAAGAAAATGCAAAATAGTCTGTGACAAGGAATTTTCCTTTATATAACCAGAAGCTATGTGAACACATTGAGCAAGTGAATGTCAATGGGATGAAAAGTACTTATTAATCCCCCACAGCATTTCTAATAGAATTTACCTGGCCCCCAACTAATTATAAAAACCATCTAAATCCAAAAAGACATTGAATAAATCCTCACAAATCCTTCCTTCATTCTCATGTCAAACACTGCTTGACAGATAAGTTACTTACAAAATGAGTTGTACTAGTTTTTACCTTCACTTAATTTCCCAGGTTCTTGTCTCATAGTTATGTGTTAATAGTTTTAACAGCATATTAGAAGTTATTATTGTTAATTCCACCATCTTTTTCTAAAATTATTAAAATTAAATAGGTACTAAGAAATTGGAAGTGATATCCCTTTTCCCCTCAAAGAATTTATCATGAGAAGTTATTTTAGGTGTTGGTGGGAAGGAAAAGAATCCTCATGATTACATCACTGT
>NW_024416626.1:0-1808 GCF_014898765.1 Herpailurus yagouaroundi | reverse complement strand
TTTTGTCCCCTCCCCGTTTTTATATTATTTTTGTTTCCCTTCCCATACGTTCATATGTTTTGTCTCTTAAAGTCCTCACATGAGTGAAGTCATATGATTTTTTTCTCTAATTTCACTTAGCATAATACCCTCCAGTTCCATCCATGTAGTTGCAAATGGCAAGATTTCATTCTTTTTGATTCCGAGTAATACTCCATTGTATAGATATACCACATCTTTATCCATTCATCCATCAATGGACATTTGGGCTCTTTCCATACTTTGGCTACTGTTGATAGTGCTGCTATAAACATGGGGGTGCATGTGTCCCTTCGAAACAGCACACCTGTATCCCGTGGATAAATGCCTAGTAGTGCAATTGCTGGGTCGTAGGGTAGTTCCATTTTTAGTTTTTTGAGGAACCTCCATACTGTTTTCCAGAGTGGCTGCACCACCTTGCATTCCCATCTGTTCCCTATCTTATCACTGATTTGCATTGTCACCTTGGGAAAGTTTCAGTGTATAAAGACAAGTGCAAAGTGAAGTTACAAAAACAAGACTTAACTAAGATCAAATGAAGAACAGAGATGAAGTGGCTCAAATGGCTATGTAACAACCATCCTAGAAACTTAATACAGTGACCACATAGCAATTTGGCTTGAAAGAAATTTCAAATTACTTAGCTATACACTGATATAGTTTCTCATACAGTTTTATAGAAAACTCAAACTTTGCCTAAGGACAAGAAGTATAGCAAGAATCTAATAATATTTGCCAATCTTCTCTTGTTCTATATCTTACAGCTGAACAAATTGTGGCTGTTATAGAGAAGCTAATTTGATATTATAAGGCAAGAAAGTCTTAGATACACTGAAATAAATGTCTTAAAATCATAGTGTCTGACTTTATTGTCATTGTACACATGCAAATCTCAAACCAAATTATGCATATAATCTAGCTCTGTTCACTTATAGTATTTATCCAAATAAACATGTCTATTAGACATCATTTTTCAAAGCCCAGTAGTCAGAAGTAATTCTTAAAATCCATTGGAAACAGAGAATAAATAAACAGTTCTATGCAATGAAGCAATGGTGGGGAAAAAATTGCATACGTACACAATAGAATGATCTTATCTAAATGTAATCTTCATAAGCCTCCTGGGCATCACAATATTTAATTCAATGCTATTTGTAATTTTAAGGCAGAAATATTTATTACAGTCCCCAGAGGAAAGATAAAGTACCTGATGATACTGAAAAGAGGAAGCTAGTAGAATTAATCTTTTGAAAATATAAGACATTCAAAACCCATTTAGCTATACAAAGCAAGTTGAAATTCCACTTTTAGAAGTACATGCTTAAGCAGTCTTGATAGAAGAACTTTAGGATAGATGAACACATGTGGGATAAGAAATGGCAGTGTTAAAGGGTAAGTTTTTCAAAAGTGAAGCCATGACTCTCATACAGATATAAATAAACATAGGTCAACAATTTTATTTAACTCATTAATTAGTGAAGACGTTACGCCTTGTTCACAGGAAAATTCAAAGAACCATACATACAAAGAGAAAGAATATTGAATATACTTACAAATAGATGCAAAGCATCTTTCTCAAAAGATGATACCTTTAAAGATGGGGGGCTTCTCCCAGAGGAATAGGACTAATAATCCACTCAAGGCCAGGACACCCATGAAATGGCTCACTTTGAGTCCAAACCAGCCTCTGTCCTGAAGAGCTCTTAAGCCCCTGGAAATAAAGAAAAGTAGTCCCTATCCCTGGACTTGCAAAAAGAAGAGATTTTTCTCTTTGTTCTAGAAAAGCATTA
>NW_024416625.1:0-5089 GCF_014898765.1 Herpailurus yagouaroundi | reverse complement strand
TTTTTTTTTCCCTTTCCCTTTCCCCTCCCCCATGGTCTTCTGTTAAGTTTCTCAGGATCCACATATGAGTGAAAACATATGGTATCTGTCTGTCTCTGGCTGACTTATTTCATTTAGCATAATACCCTCCAGTTTAATCCACGTTGCTGCAAATGGCCAGATTTCATTCTTTCTCACTGCCAAGTAGTATTCCATTGTACATATAAACCACATCTTCTTTATCCATTCATCAGTTGATGGACATTTAGGCTCTTTCCATAATTTGGCTCTTGTTGAAAGTGCTGCTGTAAACATTGGTGTACATGTGCCCCTATGCATCAGCACTCCTGTATCCCTTGGGTAAACTCCTAGCAGTCTACAAGAAATATTAAACGGGACTCTGTGAGTGAAAAGGAAAGACCAAAAGTGACAGTGTAGAGGTAGGAAAAACGAAAACAATAAAAATGAGTATTTCTGCAAAAAAAAATCAGTCAAGGAACTCACAAGAAAGGATGTAATAACATACCCCTAAAATGTGGGGAGCAGAGGAGAAAAAATGGTTTCAAAATTAAATGACCATCAACTTAATACCAGACAGCTATCTGCAGAAAAGGTTATATGGAAACCTAAACATTGATATGAGTGGGGTGTAAAAATATCCTACTATTATTGTATTATTATAGATTAGTTCTTTTATGTTTATTATTAACTGTTTTATATATTTGAGTGCTCTTATGTTGGGTGCATAAATATTTGCCACTGTTCTATATTCTTGTCGGATTGTCCCCTTTATTAGTAGACAGTGTCCTTCTTTTCTTTTGTTAACACTTTTTGTTTTAAAGCTTATTTTGTCCAACATAAGAATTGCTACTCTGGCTTTCTTTTGACATCCATTTGCATGATAGATGCTATTGTTTATTTTTTACTGTTATTTCTGAATAGTTATGCTCTCATTTTTTTAATGTTCATTCATTTTTGGGAGAGAGAGAGACATAGAGCATGAATGGGGGAAGGGCAGAAGAGGGAGACACAGAATTCGAAGCAGGCTCCAGGCTCTGAGCTGTCAGCACAGAGCCCAACACGGGGCTTGAACCCACAAACAGTGAGCTCATGACCTGAACCGAAGATGGACACTTAACCAACTGAGCCACCCAAGCGCCCCCTGAATAATTATGCTTTCTATTAGTTTCCAGTAACAATGATCCATTCTAATTCAAGCAGAAAGTCATTTAATTTAGAGAATGGGAGAGCTGCATTAGTAGACCCTACTTGTCATAGAACAGCAAAGCAGTCCGTCAGAGGAACAATGATGTATTCCAGGGTTTCAAAGTGGAGTAATCAGGGAGCCATGTCAAAAGTACTGCTTCCAAGACCACACTACTTGTTCTACAGTCCCCACAACCAAACTGCTTGATCCCACCATGACATCCACATTCATAGCCCTCCCCTCAAAATATCCATGTCTGTCTTCAAAATCTGGCCCACATACAGCTTTTGGGTGGAAGCTATTTTCCATGTAAGATCAGAATTGCTTGACAATTTGGGAAGCCCGAGCTTTTGCATCCCATTCTCTGACACAAGGTAAAGCACATGAGAGAACCATTCTACAATATCTACCATACACGTATTCTTAAATTAATTTTATTTAGCTATAATGCTTTCATCCAATAGTCTGCAATAACTTTTCTTTTAAATCTAAATATTCAAGCATTACTGTAATCATTAGCATCCACATGGCAAATGTATTATACACATTTATGAAAATATAAATTCCTGCTCTAATTCAATAACCCCCACTTATTCTATAATTTACCCATAATTTTATTTTTTTAAATATTTATTATTTATTTTTGAGAGAGAGAGAGGAGAGTGTGAGCGGGGAGGGGCAGAGAGAGAGGGAGACACAGAATCTGAAGCAGGCTCTAGGTTCTGAGCCGTCAGCACAAAGCCCCGTGCAGGGCTTGAACTCATGCACTGCGAGATCATGACCTGAGCCAAAGTTGGATGCTTAACCCACTGAACCACCCAGGCGCCCCTCCCCATGTTTTTCTTTAAAGATTATGCTGAAGACCTTACTCTTGTTTATGAACATTTGAGCATTAACAATATCCAGTGCTGAATAATCAAGTACTATTTTTAGCTATTATTCCATGGTCAACTATATACTAGATTTTGTTGCAGAAAAACTTAAATTCAGCTTTTGTTTAGCTTTTACTAATTGAGCATACTCTATCGTCATTTTATGTGTGGCTTTTTTAAACAGTGGAGAGGAGTGCCTGGGTGGCTCAGTCGGTTGAGCGTCTGACTTCAGCTCAGATCATGATCTCGTAGTCTGTGAGTTCGAGCCCCGCATCGGGAGGTGTGCTGACAGCTCAGAGCCTGGATCCTGTTTCGGATTCTGTGTCTCCCTCTCTCTCTGACCCTCCCCCGTTCATGCTCTGTCTCTCTCTGTCTGAGAAATAAATACACGTTAATAAAAAAAAATGTAAGTAAAAAAAAGTAAACAGTGGAGAAATTGGTATTTTCCTCCATGTGTTGGCCTTAATTTAGAGATATTTATGCTTCAGATTAAAATGGAACAGATAGGCTTTTTTTTTTTTTTAATTGAGAAAATCCTGTATTAGAAAATTCAACCTTGGGGGCGCCTGGGTGGCGCAGTCGGTTAAGCGTCCGACTTCAGCCAGGTCACGATCTCGCGTCCGGGAGTTCGAGCCCGCGTCAGGCTCTGGGCTGATGGCTAGGAGCCTGGAGCCTGTTTCCAATTCTGTGTCTCCCTCTCTCTCTGCCCCTCCCCCGTTCATGCTCTGTCTCTCTCTGTCCCAAAAATAAATAAACGTTGAAAAAAAAATTAAAAAAAAAAAAAAAAAAAGAAAATTCAACCTTGAACCCATCTAGCACTTAGCAGTCTTGCAATTTCAGTGCTTAGCAGTAATCCAGCTACTATCACTACTATTTGTACTGCCTACTACTATAATATATATACTCTAATTAATGTATTTTATGATTGATATTATAATTCATATATGTTATACATTAACAAAACTTGAAAATAGCAAACACTTAAAACATTATCAAAATTGTTTGAAATGTGTGAAAAAGAGAATATCTCTCAAGTTCCACAGTTAGAGTCTATAGTAAAACATTCTAATTATGGTGTTCATCATGAAACACAAGGGTAAACGATTTAATACTCAATTATTTAAATGAATCTCTCTCCTTGCTTCTACCTTTGATGTTGTATCTCCTTAATTTCATCGCATTTTAAAGAGTAATTAATATAGTAGACATAAAACTTTCAACTAACTGATGTATTTATTACTGAAAACTTCATTTGTCTGTTTTCACAAAGGTAAAATCTAACTCAATGTACATGTTTCAATTCTCCTTCTCGAAGGTATTATTTTTAATTGAGTCTTGCAAATTGATTTAATTAGCCTAGTTTTGCTTTATTCTCAGGCTGTTATATTTCAATCATTATAGGATGAAGGCTTTGTTACACATTTAAAATTCATTTTACTCTGAAGTGAGATCTTGCATACAGAATACCACATCTGCAACAGCAATCCCGCCCCACCATCATAAAGTTAGGAGGAAGGGAAGGGTAAGAAGCTTGGAAAATATACAGCTCCCCATGGAGAACGTAACACAAAATTGAAAAAAAAATTGAAATTCACACTATGTGTCTTTCTTTTCATAATGTGAGATAAACACACTCACACAACTCACACATATTTACACACTTTTAAAACACACTGCTTAGTTTTTAGACTCAAATGTCACAATAATTTGGCACGATCTAAAAATAATAAAATTTTAATGAAACATCAGCATGTAGTGTTTGAAACTCATTACTTAGGGCACAAGACCTGGGAAAGATTTCTGAGGTTTTATATAAAATTCGCTTACTCAACTGAATTTTCTTTCACCATGGAATCAAAAAATTCAATTCTAAGCATTATCTTCCTGTCAATGTGCAAAACTTGTTATCATAATGTAATTATTTAACTTATATAAAATGGAAAATGCATTTTTTATTTTAATATTAATATCTGTTAGTAAACAGTAGATTTTATAGAATAATTTTTTTAAGTTTATTTATTTTGCACAGAGCCTAACTAACACAGGGCACGAGCTCACAAACTGTCAGATTCTGATCTGAGCCCAAACCGAGAATCAGATGCTTAACCGACTGAGCCACCCAGGAGCCCTTAGAATACAATTTTAAAAGTTGCCCACAATCAGCAAAACTAAGTACTATTATCAGTTGCTGTGCATAATTTTTATATTTCCTTTTGAAAATTCTATATCTGATCAGGTCTACATTAATATTAGCCAATAGAAATACAATGCATGCCACTTAGGTAATTTTTAATTTTCTGATACATTGAATGATGTAAAAGGAGATGGGAGAAATCAATTTTAATAACATTTTATTGTACCTAATATGTACAAAATATGTAACATGTGGATGGTTAGTTATGTGAACCTCGCGCTACAGTACCCAGAATTTTTTTAGTGACATTTATTTGTTTATTTATTTAGTTAGCTTATTTATTTTAAAAAAGAGAGAGAGAGACAAACGGAGGGGCCGAGGCAGAAAGAGAATCCTAAGCAGGCTCCTTTGCTATCAGCAAGGAGCCTGATGCGGGGCTCAATTTCATGAACTGAGAGATCATGACCTGAGCCGAAATTGAGAGCCAGAAGCTTAACCAACTGAGCCACCCAGGTGCCCCCACAGTGCCCAGGTTTTTGCTCACGCATTATTCTAGATGTTTCTGTGAAGGTGGTTTTAGATGAAAATATTATTTAAACCAGTAGACTTTGAATAAAGCAGATTGTTCTCTAGGATGTGAGCCTCATCCAAACACTTTATGGCCAGAATAGAATTAGACTGATCCCTGAGCAGGAAGGGATTCTGCCATCAGATGGCCTGTGGACCTTAATTGTAAATTAAGCTCTTCCCTGAATATCTAGCCTGATGGCCAAGCTTGCAGATTTGGGACTTCCCAACCTCCATTATTGCGTTATCTAACTCCTTAAAATAAATCTCCCTCTCTTTTTGTCTCTCTCAAGTATATATATATATATATATATATATATATATATATAT
>NW_024416624.1:370-1470 GCF_014898765.1 Herpailurus yagouaroundi | reverse complement strand
GACAGCTCAGAGCCTGGAGCCTGCTTTGGATTCTGTCTCTCCCTCTCTTTCTGTCCCTCCCCAGGTCATGCTCGCTCTCTCTCTGTCTCTCTCTCTCTCTGTCAAAGATAAACATTAAAAAATTTTTTTAATAATAAAAAAAACTTTTTTTTTTTTTTTAAAGGATTCTGATGCGTAGCAGACGCTACTGGTGTCTTGCTTTCATTCCCTCACACCTGGAACCGGAAAAAAACTAGGGTAAATCAGGGACACGGGAAAACATATAGACATACATAAACGTGGAGACTCCGAGCTAGAGAGTTGAAAAGACCTGGAGAGTGACTATTCAGTAGTTTCATGGAGCCTCATCCATCATCCATCCACCTATCATCCATCATCCATCCCAGCAGTACTGACTGAGCTGAGCACCGCCCCCCTCCCCAGTTACCAGGCACTGTGCTCAGCCCTGTGGGGACACAAAAACGGAGGCGGAAGTCTAAAAGCAGACAGTGGAGGTGGGAATAGCAGTAGGGATGACCCTGCAAGGGCTCCCGCGAGGCTGGAACGCTCGGGTTGGGCACCTGAGAGAGATTCCTGGAGTGGACCTGCTGGCCCAGGCCAGGTGAGGATGGAAGAGAGACCGCACATCATAGAGATGCCGAGACCTCCGGGCTTCCTAGAGAGGCACGGAAGTGGCTCCAGGAGGCCGGCCCGACGACTCCCGCGCGGAGCGGGGGTGGTCGCGGCGGACGCACCGGCCTGGGGCGAGCGTATCTCTCACGGCCTGCGTGCCCTGCCGTCTCTCGCCACTGTGAGTGGGCCCCGGGCCTGGGTCGGGAGGGCCACCGCCGCTCCGCCGGGACCCGGGGCCGAGCCGGCTGTCGGTGACCCGGCCCCTACCCGCGCGTCGTGGCGGCCGGGGTGGGACGAGCCGGGCGGCAGGTGGTACGGGGCGCGGGAGTGAGTGACGTCCACCCGGGTGATGGGAACGTCCTTCCCTTTCCAGCGCTCTCTCGGATTCCAACGATCCGGGCGCCGCGTGGCTTTCTAGAATGTCGCGAAGACCTCACACACTGTCTAGGCGCTGGGGGTTTTCCTTTTTTCTTCGTGTGTGTGTGTGT
>NW_024416624.1:0-270 GCF_014898765.1 Herpailurus yagouaroundi | reverse complement strand
CAGTTCCTAGAAATACTACCTTTCCATAGGACGGGTGGTTCCCACTTACAGTGGAAGTGTGAGGTTCCCACTTAAAATGAATGTATTTCTTGTAAAAAGGTGAATAGATTTAAATAAAACATAATAAGTAATAGTAGCAGCGGTGGTACAGCCTTGTCTCAACCCCAAGGGGGCGACACACAGGGTTAAGAGTCCTGGCTGGGAAGTCCTCCAGGCCTGGCTTCAAGAGCTAGTAGCTCAACCAGTACAACTTGCATAATTTGTAGCCCA
>NW_024416623.1:0-1413 GCF_014898765.1 Herpailurus yagouaroundi | reverse complement strand
GGGGGGGGGGGGAGGGGAGGGGACGCGGGGAGCAGGTGCCTGCAGCGCCAAGGAACCCCCCTCCTCCCTGGAGGCCACCCTGTTAGTCCCGCGCAAAGCTACCCCCTCCCCGATTGGCACAACAGGTCGGAGGAACGCCCCGGCGCACTGGGCAGGGCATCCCTGAGGGCTCCCGGGCTGCGCGCGCCGGGGGTGCGGTCAGGTGCGCGGCCCGAGGTTCTGCAGGGCCTCGGCCCTCAGACTCGGTCGGTGACCTCAGAGACGCCGTCAACGCCAACCCCGGGCCCATTCTGCAAAGGTGGAGAGGGGCTAGGATGCAGGCAAAGGAAAAAAGAAAAAGAAAAAAAAAAAAACACACAAAAACTACTAAAGGTTTATCGCCTTCATTTTAGGGGCATTTTCTTGAAAGCCACACCAAGAAACCTCTTCCTGTCTCTGTTTTCCCTTTCATCCTCTGTTTTCCCATCCTGGAGATTTTTTTTTTTTTTTTCCTTAAGCAGTTCACTTAGTTAATAACATCGTATCCATTTTCCGCCCAACAAATCCCAAGGAAGCTCCTTAGGGTGAGTAAGATTAAGAGGAAAACATTTGAAAAAGAAGAGAGACTCTAAACGCAAACACCCACTTCCCATGTCCCCAGAGCCAGCAGCGAGGTCCTTCGTTCTCGAAGCCCCTCCGATCGCCCTCTCCCGCGCAGGACCAGAGGACTGCACCGAGGAGCGTCCCAAGCTTGGCTTTATGGTGCGGCTTTTGTTCCTAGACTCCCGGCCCTTTCCTTCCGGCCTGGGAGGCAGCGCCGGAGCTCTCTGCTAACTTGCGCGCGCGTTTGCACTTTTGCCCCCGGCCTCTCTTCTCCCACGACACTAGACAGGTCATTTCCATGCCCAGTCGGGAAAGGAAAAGCAAAGACGCCTCTCCTCTCACCGCCCACAGCTCCGCACAACTCCTCCGACAGTCCCTCTAACCGGAGAGAAGTTGCTTCCCCAGGAGTGGCCTCTCCCCAGCCCCACTACGAACTGATTTCGATATGCGCTCTCTCTGTCTCTCTCTGTCCCTCTCTCTGTCTCTCTCTGTCCCTCTCCATAAGGCAGACTCTCGAAGGTCCTTATTGAAATAGATGCATGGATGCAATTAACGTGCGGACCGTGGCGGGCAGGCTCGGGTTTCGGTTACCTGGGACATCCATGATGAGCGAGCAGCGCTGTCCTCGAAGTTGTTCTGCTTAAAGAAGACGAGCGGGAGCTGGCGGGAGGAGACTCGGAGCGCAGCCCTTCTCCCCGCGCCTGGCCAATAACCGCGCCGCCCCGCCCTGCCCTTTTCCCGCGCCGGCCCGCGCCCGCTCCGGGTACGCCCCGCGCCTCGCACCCTCGTGCAACGCGCCGCGCCCGGGATCCGCACGCCCCGCGCCCCTCG
>NW_024416622.1:656-1390 GCF_014898765.1 Herpailurus yagouaroundi | reverse complement strand
GAGTGCCTGGCCCTCCACCTCCCTCCTCCGTCTACACTGTGTGCCCAGCCCTCTACCTCCGTCTACACGGAGTGCCTGGCCCTCCACCTCTCTCCTCCGTCTACACTGTGTGCCCATCCCTCTACCTCCGTCTACAGTGTGTGCCTGGCCCTCTACCTCCGTCTACACGGTGTGCCTGGCCCTCCACCTCCCTCCTCCCTCTACACTGTGTGCCCAGCCCTCTACCTCCGTCTACAGTGTGTGCCCGGCCCTCTACCTCTGTCTACACGGTGTGCCCGGCCCTCTACCTCCATTTACAGTGTGTGCCCGGCCCTCTACCTCTGTCTACACGGTGTGCCCGGCCCTCTACCTCTGTCTACACTGAGTGCCTGGCCTTCCACCTCCCTCCTCCGTCTACACTGTGCACCCAGCCCTCTACCTCCGTCTATACTGTGTGCCCAGCCCTCTACCACCATCTACACTGTGTGCCTAGCCCTCTACCTCTGTCTACACGGTGTGCCTGGCCCTCCACCCCCTCCTCCATCTACACTGTGTGCCCAGCCCTCAACCTCCATCTACACTGTGTGCCCAGCCCTCTACCCCATCTACACTGTGTGCCCAGCCCTCTACCTCTGTCTACACTGAGTGCCTGGCCTTCCACCTCCCTCCACCATCTACACTGTGTGCCCAGCCCTCTACCTCCATCTACACTGTGTGCCCAGCCCTCTACCTCTGTCTACACTGAGTGCCTGGCC
>NW_024416622.1:0-556 GCF_014898765.1 Herpailurus yagouaroundi | reverse complement strand
CTCTACCTCCGTCTACACTGTGTGCCCAGCCCTCTACCTCCGTCTACGCGGTGTGCCCGGCCCTCTACCTCCGTCTACACTGTGTGCCCATCCCTCTACCTCCGTCTACACGGTGTGCCCGGCCCTCTACCTCCGTCTACGTGGTGTGCCCCAGCCCTCTACCTCCGTCTACACTGTGTGCCCAGTCCTCTACCTCTGTCTACACTGAGTGCCTGGCCTTCCACCTCCCTCCTCCGTCTACACTGTGTGCCCAGCCCTCAACCTCCATCTACGCGGTGTGCCCGGCCCTCTACCTCCGTCTACACTGTGTGCCCATCCCTCTACCTCCGTCTACACGGTGTGCCCGGCCCTCTACCTCCGTCTACGTGGTGTGCCCCGGCCCTCTATCTTCGTCTACACTGTGTGCCCAGCCCTCTACCTCTGTCTACACTGAGTGCCTGGCCCTCTACCTCCCTCCTCCGTCTACACTGTGTGCCCATCCCTCTACCTCCGTCTACACTGTGTGCCCAGCCCTCTACCTCCATCTACACTGTGTGCCCAGCCCTCTACCTCCGTC
>NW_024416621.1:0-1270 GCF_014898765.1 Herpailurus yagouaroundi | reverse complement strand
TGTTTTCTTTGTTTGCCCGTGGCCCCTCTCCTGCTCCCTGGATCGGGACTCTGCTCTGTTCACCGCTGTGCCCCCAGTACCTGGTGTGTTGGGGGAAGGGAAGGGGGCGGGAGGAGGGGAGGGGGGAGGGAGGCGCCGGGTGGGGGTGGGGGGCGCGATCACCTGCTGCAGTTCCTCGTAGGTGATGAACAGGAAGTTCTCTCTGCCCTTCATCCGAATCCAGCCCTTAATGTGGTCGAACCAGGAGCCAAACTGCACTGCGGGGCGGAGGGGCAGGCGGATGAGGGCCGGGCAGCAGGGCCACCCCCGCTGGGGGACCGGGGCGGGGGGGGGGGGCCGGGCATGGTGCCTCGGGGCTGGATGCCTCCCCCAAGCCCCCCCCTGCCACATCTGGCCCCCAGAGAGAGAACCTTTGTCTCCCCATCTCTCTCTGTTTCTGCCCCTTTTCTGCATTTCTGTCTCTGTTTCTTCCCTTCTCTGTATCTGTGTGTCTGTCTGTCTGTCTCCGTTGTTTCCTTCTGTCTCCTGCTTACTCTGGGCCTCTCAGTCTCTCTCCGCTTCTTTCTCCCCATTGCTGTGTCTGTCACCGTCGCTCGGTCTCTTACACACCTGTCGCCTTCACGGTCAATCACGCCCTGTATCGCTGCCTCTCTCTCTCCTTCTTACCTCCTCCCCTGCCCCCTTCCTGTCTGGGCCCAAGAGGGGCACCCCTTCCAGACCCCCACTCTGCCCCAGTCCTCACCTTCGCCTTTGAGAAAGTTCTGCAGGAACTGGTCAGGTGTGCCGGGGTCCTTCAACTGCCCGGCGATCTTGGAGTAATGATACAGCGAGACCGCCACGTCCCGGGGGTTCCGGCCCATGTAGATCGCCTGCGTATGGGTGTTGGGGAGAGGGGAGAAGGTGTTGCACACAGGCAGGACCCCACCCCAAAGACTGCATGCCCCCAAGCCTTCTCTGTTTCTGGGCCTGCAGCAGGAAGGCCTCAGGGTAGACTTCTCAGGGGACTTTCCCGCCAACAGTGGCTTAGATCAAGTTCATCTCATCCCAGAGGGTGGGGAGACCTCCCTGCAGCCACATTCCAGCAGGACACGGGGACTGTTCCCGGACCAGGCGGGGTGACAGGTTGGCTTCAAGGGAATTAAGACCGGAGGACGGGGGCGGGAGGGGGGGGGGGGCGCCGGGTGGCTCAGTCGGTTGGGTGTCCGGCTCTTGATTTCGGCTCAGGTCATGATCTCACGGTTGGCAAGATGGAACCCCACATTGGGCTCTG
>NW_024416620.1:1163-1347 GCF_014898765.1 Herpailurus yagouaroundi | reverse complement strand
GTTTTCAAAGGAAGTTGGGAACGAAGAATCCAGATTCGAGGAGGGTATGGAAGATCTGGAAACTGGTTTAGGTGTTTGAGCTCATTGCCTAATTTAGTAAAACTCTGCTGCACGAGGAGGCACGTGTAAAAGTCTCATAGCAGAGGATGGTTTCGATCCATCGACCTCTGGGTTATGGGCCCAG
>NW_024416620.1:0-1063 GCF_014898765.1 Herpailurus yagouaroundi | reverse complement strand
CAAATATCACCTTGTCGGAGCTGAGCTATATATATATATATATGTATGTATATGTGTGTGTATCTATTTGTATATAATTTTTTTTTTTTTTTTTCTATCTCCTTCCCTTCGCAAGGATGGCCACCCTCCTCTCCGCGTGTGGGAGATCCGCTCTCCCCCGACCAGGCGGCCAAGGGCCCGACCTCCAGGACCGCGCTTGTCCAACCAGCCCAAGAGTGTACAAGCTCGGGATTTTTTTTTTCCCCCTTAACTTGATTTACTTTCCAGGAGCCGCTCTTCGCTCAGAGAGCCGCGGGGGGAAAGTGCGCTGAGCAACTCCGTGCGGCCTTTTCGGCGCGATCCGAGTCATCGCGATCCGAGTCGTCGCGGAGCGGACCCGCCGCCGTCAGAGGAGTCGTGCCACCGCCGCGCGGGCTTCCCCTCCAAAAGGCTCGCAGACCGTCGCGAGGAGGAAAAGGAGGTTTTCTGTTTGTGCTGCAAGGAAGCAGACTGTCCCGGGAACGGCGCGCCGGGAACAGAGGGGACCCACCCAGCGCGGTGCTTCCGGGCTTGCACGGGGGCCACAGTCTCCGCTGGATCCCGTCGGGAGCCGTTTTCACACGCACGCGCGCACTCAGACTCACACACGTGCGTGCACTCACGCGCGCACTCACTCACGCACACACGCGCACAGTCACACACCCGCCGTCGGAAATAAAAAACGAGACACCGATAGAGACAGGAGCTGCAGTCCCTTGGCTCCAATCAGAACAGAACTTTGGGCACGTCCCGGAACAACCGCCCTGGCTCGTCGCTGCCCCCGCGAGCCCGCCAGGCCCGAGGGCGCGTCCCGATCGCTGAGAACCTCGGATCCTCGCTGATGGAAACTTCGGGACGACGGGCGTGAACGAGCTCGCGGGACCGCCGCTCGCTTGCTGCAGGTATTCGTCTCCCCTTCGCCCCACGCCCGTCCGCAGGGACACCGGAGGGGCGGCCTCTGCACGCTTGCTCCTGTGCCAGAGCCGGGGCGCGCGCGGCCGGTCCCGGGGCAGAGAGGGGGCGCGCACGGCCCTTCCGGGGCCAG
>NW_024416619.1:315-1438 GCF_014898765.1 Herpailurus yagouaroundi | reverse complement strand
TTCTTTTAAATATTATTTGCACTTAAATGTTGAAAGCTCTCCTAGAGAACAACGATTTTCAGAAACCACCACGTTTCCACCGTCCGCCCCCCGTCACAGGGGGGGGGGGGGGCTCTATGACAAAGGCCAGCAGCCTCGTGGGAAACCAGAGACCTACCTGGTCCTGACAGTCGCCGCGGCAGGAAGGGGAGGGCGTGGTCTGTTGCTGTCGCGACACCTCACTGCGGAAGAAACGGGAGTCAGTCTGACCCAGGAGGCACGTTGAGTTCCCCGTCTATTCACTCATTGGTTCGTCACGAAAAAAAGTGTTTTTGGTGTCAGTAGTTTTGGTGCGACGCCCTGGGAGCACGGCTGGGCCCGCTCCACGGCAGGGTTAGAGACCCGCAAAGCCTGCAGCCCTGGTGGCGGTCAGCAGAGCCACGGCACCCGGCCGGCGTGGGTGCAGGGAGAGGCATCATTTCCAATAGCCCCCCGGCATTTTCGGGTGACGCGCCCAGGCGTGTGCTGGCTCCTTGGTGAGTCGTAGGTGAAACCGCAGCAGGTGACTCGTCTGTCGCTCAGAGGGAGCTCTTCGCGGCCAACGAGGGAGTCCCGGGGATAACTCCCAGGGCGTGAACCCCAGACAAGGGGGACGGGTTCCTCTGATTTGAAGGGATCCTCGTCATCGTACGTAACGGCGGGCCTCCGGGGTTCCGCACCAGCGGTCCAGGCGGCCCGGCGGGCTGCAGGTCCCGTCTGGGCGGCCGCTGTGGCTTGAGAGGCGGGTCCGGTTTCCACCCGTGTGAGTGGAGACAGAAGTTGCAGAGAAGAGCTGAAGGCAAAATGCGGGGCCAGGGTGGTGAGTGTGAGCAGGTGGGCAGGGGAGGTAGGCCTGGGTGAGCTGGAGAGGCTCCCTGCCCCTCCCGTCCCCTGCCGTCCTCACCCTGCTGCGACCGGAGCTCGCCGGGCTGCGCCGTCTCACCCCCTTTCTGGAGGGAACTGTACCGGGAGGAAACCACAGGTCACCTCCTGTCTCTCAGGTCACCTCCTACCTCTCAGGTCACCTCCCGTCTCACGGGTCACCTCCTGTCTCTCAGGTCACTTCCTACCTCTCAGGTCACCTCCTGTCTCACGGGTCACCTCC
>NW_024416619.1:0-215 GCF_014898765.1 Herpailurus yagouaroundi | reverse complement strand
CCTGTCTCTCAGGTCACCTCCCATCTCACAGGTCCTCCTACCTCAGAGGTTACCTCCCATCTCACAGGTCACCTCCTACCTCTCAGGTCACCTCCTACCCCACAGGTCACCTCCTGTCTCTCAGGTCACCTCCTACCTCACAGGTCACTTCCTGTCTCTCAGGTCACCTCCCATCTCACAGGTCACCTCCTACCTCACAGGTCACCTCCCGTCTC
>NW_024416618.1:1469-1792 GCF_014898765.1 Herpailurus yagouaroundi | reverse complement strand
CTCCTCCTCCTCTCCCTCCTCCCCCTCCTCCCCCTCTTCCTGCTCCTCCCCCTCCTCCCTCTCCTCTTCCTCTCCCTCATCCTCCTTCCCTTCCTCCTGCTCCTCCTCCTCCCCCTCCTCCTCCTCCCCCCTTCCCTCTCCTCCCCCTCCTCCTCCTCCCCCTCTTCCCTCTTTTATAGACCAAGCAAAGTTAAATCATCTGCTCCAAGTCACACAGCTCATAAGTGACAAAGGCAGGAAGCCTAGCTGCCTGGAGGAGGAGGAGGGGGAGGAGGGGGAGGAGGAGCAGGAGGAAGGGGAGGAGAGGGAAGAGGGGGAGGAGG
>NW_024416618.1:0-1369 GCF_014898765.1 Herpailurus yagouaroundi | reverse complement strand
AGCAGAGTGACTAAATTCTAGGTAATTGGAAAAGAATAAGGTAACTTCTTGTTTGCGGTTGTGTGAATCAGTGGTTTTCAGATTTTCATGGAAAAGTAAAATTCCAGTATAAAGTTGCCAACTTTGTGTTTTGCTAAGTAAGCCAATTAAATAAGAGAATCCCTAGTAGTAACTAGAGTGTGCCCAGCCCTGAGCCGGTTCTCCCAATCACCCAGCCGCATGATTACCTCACTGATGCAGAGGGCTGCCCAGAATCAGCCCTTTACCTGTCTGGTTTAGGTCAGTATCTGCCCAGGTGAAGTTTAGGGTCTCCTTTAGGTGGGCCCCATAAGGCTGAAGCTGGCTAGATGGGAGAAGAGGGGAAGTGGGCATTTACCAGGCTGGGCTACTTGGCAGGCCTCTTCGGCTCTACCCTGATACAATGGAAAAGCTTCTGAACTAGGAATCAGAAGGTATAGATTCAGCCTCTCCCCTGCCTCCTGTTTGCTCTATGAACATGTCCTTTCCTGCCCTGAGCCTCAGTTGACCCATTTGTGACATAAGGGTTACTGTAATGACCTTGCTTGGCCAACCTCCCAAGGCTGTTGTGAGGATCCAGTGTGTGTATCATAGCCTGTGCTGTGCTCTTTACATATGAAGGATCAGCACCACTGATATCTGACAGCAGTGAAGGCAGTTGAGGCCAGAGCTGGGAGGGGCAGGGAGAATTGGATTCTGATGGTGTAAACCTACAGGGTGGGTCCATCCTTTGTTACTGAGTTTCCACTTGGGAGAATTGTACCCAGTGTCAGACTGGATTTGTCTGGGGACACAGACGATATGAATCGCAAGGAAGCAGCGACACAAATGGAGTTCCAAATGAAGCCAAATAATTTTCATTGGTCTTACACTAGCTATTAACTACGTTGAGAGGGAGAAAAGAGTGATTTCACCCTTTTGACCTGAAATTGGGGTTAGTTGGTAGCTCACACCTGTGCTATATTAAGTTGTGGGTTCCATCAGGGGTAATTACAGAATATAATTATGAACTGCACTCTGCATGTATATATCTACATGTTTCAAGATACAACCTCTCAAGATAGTTCGACCTTCCTAGATAGTTCATTTTTCACAAAGAAGGCCTAGCATAAGCCTGCTACAATCAAGCCTATAATGGATACACCAGGAGGCTATTAGAAAGGACTTAGGACCTTCACAGAGCTTCTGGGTCAAGTGCTGGGTCCCTGGGAGACTTTATAAATCTCTCCAATTAGACAGTGGTAGTGGCCCAAGTGATGGAGATGGGCCTGCTTCTTATCTTTTCCTCAACTCCCTCTGAACCTTGTAAAGTTCTTGTTCGTAGGAGGATTCCTCACCTGAAAAGTGTCCC
>NW_024416617.1:380-2512 GCF_014898765.1 Herpailurus yagouaroundi | reverse complement strand
CCCGGCCGCCGCGGGGACGAGGTGGGGGTGCCGGAGGAGGCGGCGGCGCGGCCCGAGGGGGGGAGGGGCGGGGTTAGGGACGCGAGGGGCGGGAGCCCGGGGTCGCGCTGGCTCGGGGACTGGCGCCCGGCGGGGGCAGAGGGGCGGGCCCAGCCGGTCACGCGGCCCGGGGAAGGCCTGGCCGGGTCGCGCAGCTGGGGGCGGTTGGTCGGGGAAGAGGGGCGGGGACGGGCGGGGCGGTAGTTTCTCTTTACCGTCTCTTTACTTTCTAAAGCAGGATGTGGGCCGGCCCAGTGACGTCATGGGGTCTCCCAGTCCCGCCCCCCGCCCGGGCCGAATGGGGGAGGGGAAAGGAGAAGGGAGGGCGGGGGGGGGACCCCAAGGGGGTTTCCTCAGCAACGCGTGGAGGGAAGGGGAAAGTCATTGTGAAACTTGAAACTCATTAACTTTGAAAAACAACTTAAAAAAAAAAAAAAACAGGGAGGGGGGCGGGGTGTTGGTTTGGAGGATGGAAGGGGACATATTATTAACCCTGAACTGAAACCACTTCTTGGTGGCGGATGTTCTATTAAAAGATTGAGGGAAGCCAAGGTTATTCCAGAGGCCGCTCCAAAGCCCGCTGGTGGTTCCCAGAGCCCGGGCTGCCAGCGAGGTTAACCCTTACCGGTCCGCCTGACAGCTTGGGTCAGGGAGGGGAGGGGTCTTTGGGGTCAGAAAAGGAGGTTTGGTGCTGGGCAGCCGACTAGGCTCCTAGGACGCTGAGGAGGAGAGGGGGAAGAGGGAGTAATTACCATAAACCAGAGTTTGACCCTTGCTGCTAGAAAGCAATAGAGGAAGCAAGGAGTGGTAATCTATGGAAATAAATCGGGAGGGGCTGGACCAGGGTGTCGAACAAGGTCTTTGGGGTTAGATTACTAAAGAAGGTTAGAAATCTGGGGCTCAGAAATTCCACACGTACACCTAAAGAAGCAGGCAAAAGTGAACTGGTTTTAGGAGCCGCGTTGAACTTGGGAGGAATAAGGCAAAACAAAAATTTTGATGCATAAAAATTTCTCAGATTAAACCAAACTGCTTTCCCCTTTTAAGGAATAAAAATGCTAAACGACCGTACACCCACTATGTGGGCCATCTGTGAAAACTTGAGTTGTTTTGTTCCCTGGGGCTTCCATAAAGACATCTAGGCTTTTCCTGCTAGGGTTGACCCCGAAAATTCCCTGAGGAAATCCTACCTCTAGCTCATTTGAGCTAAAAACAAAACAAAACAAAAAAAAAAAAACAAAACAAAAAACAAAAACTTAATGCACCAGAATGGCAATGATTAAAAATGGAATACTCGGTAAAGGCAAGCTTGTAACCAAAAGTCATGTCACGTAAAGGGGGAAATATATCTGTTAAAAACTAAATTTGGTCATAAGAGCAAAGATCATCCAATAACTGCCTAAATTTGAAATGATGTTTTTTAGCATACTATGTTCTCAACCTTGCAGTGAAATAATGCAATCTTTAAAATTTCCAAGTGATGTAATCATCTCTCTTTTATAAAAGTAGATGCCATCCAATGGATTGCAGTCACAAAAATCAGGTAAAGTCCAACTGGGCATTTGAATAAAAAACAAGCCTTCATTTAAATGTTCAAGTATACCTAATCTGTCCCAAGATAAAGATTAAGGTACCTTGATAATTATTAATTCTGCCTAGTGTCACTTGCTAAATCAAAATGCTAACTGGATGAATATAATTTTAACCCAATAGTTGGTGAATCGATACCAAATACACACTGTGAACACAATGTTTATATGGGATTTGGCACTGTTAGGAGCTTTCTAACAGATTAAATCTGCAATTTGGAGTTACAGACAATTTTGTCATTTCAGCCTGTTGAAGAACTTTTTTTCTTAAATAGACTACTCACAATTTAACTTTCTTGGGCGGCAAATCAATATTAAAACTCTGCTTTGAAATACATGCAGTTTCGTATTTTCTAGTTTCGAATTTCCTAAATGCAATTTCTCTTCCTAACTCTGCCTGCAGTTCTAACTTCCTAGTTATCAGAACGCAGGCAAAGCGAGCTGAACGGTAAAGTAGCTAGTTTCGGCTTGTTTTGTGGCAAATTAAATACAATTTCTCAAATA